>NC_054535.1:68127717-68427717 GCF_017654505.1 Polyodon spathula
TTGCCACCACTAACCTTCGACCAGACATTGTCTTGTGGTCTGGATCAACAATGATTGTTCATCTGGAAACTCAACTAGATGCTGAAGTGGAACAGCGAGGATGGAGAGTCCGAGTTTACCCAGTGGAGGTGGGTTGTTGAGGATTTGTGGCACACTGTACAACTTGGTTTCTCAGAGATGTCGGGTTCAGTGGCCAAGAGTTGCGTCGCACAGTGAAGAACTTATCTGAAGTAGCAGAAAGGAGAAGCAACTGGCTGTGGTTGAGACAGGAAGATTCTGGATGGGGATCTCAAGCACAATAGAAAGAAAGCAACGCTGATGTACAGCTAAGTAAGCTGGGCTGAACTTAGTGGGGGATAGAGGGGGGTGATGCTGGGACGCCAGAATGACTGTTGAGCCCTCTTGAGGTGTCGTGGGCTAGTCAACAAAACACTGAGGATGGAAGGTGCCCACTTGAAGACTCCAGAGATGTACCCTACTTAGCTCAATCCAGACATTTGTCATGCTGATGCGCTGGGGAGACCGCACTGGGTTGATCCCCAGAGCCAGCATCGCAGCCGTTGTGTGTGCTAATGTGCTGGGAAGGCAAAATGAGCTGATCCCTGGAGCCAGCATTACACTTCAACAATCAACATCAGACATAAGGATATCTGCATCATCAGATGGAAAACAACTCAAATGGATAGAGATGCAGATGGATCACATTAGTTTACTGCAAAGCTATGTCTTAGTTGGCTCTTAACTTGACGAGAGCTGAAGTTTAACATCTACTCTCATGTAATGGAAAATCAGTATTTTCACACAGGGATATTGAGATAAATTATTATTCAATTTTACTGGATACATTTCACATCTGCAACATCCAAAATACTGCAATATTATTCATACTGTACCACTTTGCTAGAAAATGTAAGAATCTGAAATAAATAAAACCAATTCTCCTTAAATTGCGCTAATTCCAGTCAGCATTGTAACAATAGGAATTATTGTAATTCAACTATTACAATACCTGGAGTCGTTTTGAAAACACCACATTTACCAACATTTATAAATCAATAGCACTAATTATCAAAAGGATCTGCACGAATTTTACTAAATGGAAATATTTGCATATTTAACACTATAGTGTTAGAACAATTGAGGGAATTGTTTATTATTATTTATTGTATTATTCTTAATAATAATAATAATAATAATAATAATAATAATAATAATAATAATAATAATAATAATAATAATAATAATACAATTTGCTGTGAAGGCTAGTTGACAATTTGGTTGAATAACAACGATAATGGCACAATGCAATCAAATGCAGACGTGAATCTCGACTTACATACAGCCAGGATTTTACCAGTACATGCGTATGATTTATTATAGATGCCATGGCTATACAAAGAGAACCCAAGCACAATAAAATCATCCCCATATCGTATTGGCTGCCCCGGATGCCACAGGAAGCAAGGTTTTAGCTCAGGTGCCGTGTGATTGGTTCAGCCTGCCTTTGTGTGCGAGGCAGCTGCAGGATCTGCTCCACATTTGAATGTATAAGGGATTGGAAAGGACTGTTTCCATGGGCCATCTGTTACACAGACTGCAGCGCTGACAAAGGTTCCCAGGATGGTTTTAGTGCATGTTGGATATCTGGTTCTTCCTGTTTTTGGCTCTGTAAGAAACAGAGGTATTGTTTATACTTTTTTTAATTTAACATTTCTATATATGTATTTTGTCTTGCTTTGTTATTTTGAAGGGGTTACACTAAACTCTGTCTATAATGATGCCTTAATTCTCGCAGGTTAAGGCTAGTGTATATTAACAGAGAAACGCCTAACGTTCTGTTTACTGTCAATTTTTTATAGACCGAATCACTAAAAGCAGCGTATATAAAGGCTATTGCTATTTTCCTAGTTCGTTGTGGTGTTATATTCCGTAGACGTTTCGTTTAGCAGTGACAGACAATGCTGTTGGATAATTTATTATACCCTTCGACTCTGTAGTGGCAAGTAGACTAGATATATTTATATATTTGTTTTTGCTTGGTGATTCAGATATTATTACAACTTGTATTTGGTTTAATTTGTTTACAGTATGCTATCAATCCACTTATGCATTGGTTGTCGTTTAAAAACGGAACCAAAATATATCCCCCCACCACCCCCCTTATGTTCTTGTGGTCGTTTCGCAAAAAACAAGGTCTTTGTGTGTTTGATGTTCAGCTAGCAAGGACGTAGTTTAGCGTCGAATACGCAAAATGCAGAAATAAATGCATTATTATTATTATTATTATTATATTATTATTTATTATTATTATTATTAAGCGATGTTATTAGTTGCAGTTAATATGGTAAATACCTAGGGCGCTTATTTTTAGATCGTATCAATTAACAGATCGTGTCAATTAATATGCAGTAAATGTGCTGATTATGTAATAATAATGGCGTGCTTTATTTAATCATTCAGCACCAATGATTTAATTGTGCTTTTTATTTCTTTGTTTTTCTTATTTCATAGTATCGGGGCTGGCTTTACATTTTGCATTTATCAGATCTTTGTTTTTCCCCCTTCATTGTGTAGCTAATGGTCATCTGCTGCTGTGTGGTGTGGCCTCTGCCTGTACTCTGCATTTAGCTGTATTGTGACTCCCTTCTTCCTCATTTCCTCTTTCCATCCGAAGAAGACATTGGCATTAAAAACGAAAACTCACTCATAAATCCTTCTGTTAAACAGTGACTAAAAATAACACCACCTATCTATAGAAAACCTTTACTGTGTCTTTTTTTCTGTCAAATTATTGTATAGTAAATAACCCATTGTTTGTAGAATTACTGTAGATATTAAACAAAATGTCATTGTGTACCACCCATCCAGTCTTGGTATTAGACTACATTACGCTGTAAATTCCTGTCAATTGGATGCATTCTGCACTGAAACGATTATATCAAAACTTCATTGAATACACCAGATTTATTACAGATTTGCTTTTTTTTTCTTTAAAAATATATATCTTCGAAGGTGCATTGTACTACAATATATATAAATATATTTACTGATACTATTGACGTTTTTTGGTAAATGCTATTAAAGCGTTACAAATACAACAGCTATGGCCAAAAGTTTTGCATCACTTAGAATTTTAGGATAAAAAAAAAAACCTATATAAACATAATTTAAATATTTTATTTACATCATGCAGTCAAAGAACCTAAATTGTTTCGCAAAAGTCTACCGGAAGCCATAATTGTAGTATATTTCATGACAGATTTCTAAATGTCACATTTTTAAATTGTATATGGAAAACTACTGTATGTAATTCAGTATGTTAAGGTAACATTATTCAGTAGGTTTTATTCAACTTTATGAAGCAAAATTAGTAAATTCTATAGAGTGATACAAAACATTTGATCATAGTATATGCTACTATGCAGATAAATACCCGTAGTATACAATTACTGGGCATTGCATAAACATTGTCCCATGTTGTATTGAAGTAATAAACCAGTCAACATTAACAGTTTATTCGTCAAAGAACCATGCTTTTTTAAATGTATTTTTTTTTTAATTCTAATGGTATACTGCACCTGCCACATATGGTAATTGTTTATTTAGTTTTTTGCTAATTCTTCCATTAATTTTCAATGAAGAAAACTGAAAAACAAGATTTATCTATAGATTTTCGAAAATTAAAATGTAAATTTTAAAACGTATTTAGATATTTTTTAATGGTTAACTAATTGTCATTTTGTGTTTTTTTTTGTTTTTTTTTGGCATGCTTACAATGCCATTACCAACACACTGCAAAATGCTATCCATTTCACAGGGGTGATTGTATCCTGCACTGCTATAGAAATCCTCTTTCTTAGATTCAATAATGTCTTTTAAATTCTTTGGTTGTGGTTCTTTACCTTTTGTTCTTGTATTAGCATTTAGTGCATGGTCTTGTTTTTACATTGAATAGTTAATTCCAATGTAATCTTTCTGTAGAAAACATGTACACTGCTGTACTGTAATGTGCTGTAGCATATACACATCTGATCACTGGATGCTGCTTTTTGTTTTGTTAACCCTGTACTGAGCATGGTGGGCCTTGCCTTTATCGTCTGCATGGAATTATTATTATTATTTATTATTATTATTATTATTATTATTATTATTATTATTACACAGTTCCACGTATACTAATATCTTTCAATAAAGAATATAGTATTTTTCTAACCTTCAGTGTGCTTCTTGCTGATTTCCATTTATTGTCTTACCCTGCGGTAATGATAGATTGTATCCTTGCTTTTTTGTCCATCACAAGACCTAAGTCAGTTTATATTTGCATCTGTATTTTTTATTGCAGGAAGCTCAGACATTTACCTTGGTAAACGGGGGTTGTTACGACAGACATCCTTAATTGACAGTCGTTTCCTAAATGACCGAAGTGTGTATTTTTGCTGATACTGTACATTATAATAATGAGTCATGCTTTCCACAGAGACTATTCAAATCTGATATTTTTTTCAAGCCTTCCAAAACCATTCAATTAATTCTAAATCAAGGTTATGCTAATTGTTTATACTTTTCTATAAAGTCAGTTAGATTTGGGTTTAGATTAGATTAAGGTTTAATGTGAATTATTATAACCTTTTGTTATACTATGTTAGGTATAAAGAATATTACTGATTGAGTCATTTGTTGCAAGGACTTTCCTCCAATGACGTTGAACCCATTTGTTACCAATATATAGAAGGCTTGTTTGCCAGATAACAATATTAAGTTAAATGCGATCTGTACCAAAAAAAAAAAAAAAAGATAATTGTTATCGTGAGGTGCTTAAATATATTTTTGATCCTTAAAGAACACGCAAGCATGTCAATCTCCCAGAAAGCTTTGATTTCAAACAATTTAAAGTCCTGATCACATTTACTAGAGGATAATAATTGTATTATTATTATTATTATTATTATTATTATTATTATTATTATTATTATTATTGTATTACTAAATTAATTGCATTGACTGAAAAATACAGTAGATGCTGTTATAAACTACACTTGTCTCGTTGACATACACATTAATATTATAGATACAATGTATCTCTTTAAACTGGCATACTTTTGGGTTAATTTTCTGTTACAGAGCTGTTACAAAGTACAAGATTCTTGATACATTGTTACAGAGTATTATGTCTTAGATGTTGTTATTCATAAAGGGGACAAGACTGTACAATTAATTTCTTAGACCTTGTTGCAAAGTGATTTGTAGTGCACAGATGCAGTGGTGATGCAGTGCTCAGGAATGATAGACACAAGACAGTTCACTGTTTAAAAGCAACTCTTTATTTGCTGACAAATAATAATACCGGGCTCTACACAGCAATGTGTATCGCTCAGGCAAACCATGGTGTTCAGTCCCAAAATAATAATACACTAAACAAGAAACACAACACCGAGTGGGTACTGTTAGTGAAAGTGGTGATTAACAAGTTTATTCGTGTACATGGTGAAATGTAGTCCGGGTTTAATTGCTGGTGGTTTAGCTACAGCTCCCGGAGGTTAGCCTTCTATAATGACAAGCACAGACAGAAACAAACAAAACCCTGAACACTCATGATTCACAAATTGATCACTACCGTTCTTGGTCCTAGTGGTAAGCACATCAAAGGGAACAGATTGCTGGAGCCACTTCCCCTAAATACCCCCCGTCACGCCTTATTTCGGTGGCGCGGCCACTCACGTCTCCTCCAATACGTGACTGACACATTGCCTACTGCATTAAGGCAATGACTTCTGGTATTGTGGCCCTGCCCCCTTCCTGGATGGCCGGCTTCCGACTGACCCTGGAATGAACTGCCAAACCATCCATTACGGGGCACTCTGCTCCGGTTATATAGTGCCCTCACAGATCGGGAGGGAGATTGTTGACTCGGATTCATTCGCTCTCTGTCATAGACCTCCAGAGTCCTGTGCATGTCAGATACCATTTTTGAGAACTGAAAATCCACAGGAACTTGTAAAGCTTTCATTAGAAAGACACACTGGTTTCCCTGTTATGCAGTTCGATATAGTAAAGATGGAGTTATCAATCCTATAGAGATCCTATATTTTATTATTTAAAAAAATGAACTCGCCTGTGTGTGGATATTATGATAAAACAAGCAAATGTTTTTTTTTTCAGGCAATAGACACAATGTCTCAGACACCCTCACTCATTATGTCCTTTTTTATTACCTTGGTAACCGGGGCATTTTTTAGTACTACACAAGATACTGTCTGGTTGTAGTAAAATAAATATTTCAGTTAATTAGAAACCATAAGACTATAAAATGTTACGAAGGACGATGCTGTAATTAGCAAAAACCATATCACATTTCCTTATGTGTCAAAGATGTCTGAAGTGTGAGCAAAATTTTTATTTATAAACATTCAGGCACATACTTCTCATTCCGTATGCTTTTTCCTTAAAGACTACTCAAAATGTATGAGGTCATGTACTCTGTTTAGGCCAATAAAACGTAAACCTTACATAAACACCTGTCAGGGACTTTACACCTAACAAAAAGGGAAGCTTGAAACAGAGCACCAGGGGTTTAGCAAGGTAGGCCGGGTCTTCCTATGTGTTTATAATTCGTTTTTAAAATAGCTAGAGCAGTTTGGGGGTCATGTTATTAGAATATACAACTATTTACTGGATATTCAGTGTAAAATACACAGTATATACATCTGACAAGCAAACTCCCAATTATATTTGTAACTAGCAATGAGACTTTCAAGATATTTTCTTTATTAGTATCCATTTTTATCTCCTGACTGTAGCTTCTTCCGTCCTTTACCATGTTAGTATATTGTAGTAAATATGCCCAAGATCAGAGGTTCGGGTAGGGTTTGGTTTGATGTTCTGTGCTCTGCAGTGAGCTTCCTTATAAACTGGATTTGATCATCGTTGGTAACTAGTTTGGCCAATATGTGATATTACATTATATTGCTTGTCTTATGCAAGAATCTGGGCTATGAAAAATAAATTGATAATTGCTTTGAAAATAAGAGATTCCTCATTATGACTCTCCATACAGTATACCATGCCTTTGCAACACCTTTCTAAGCTATGTGGAGCAAAAGCAGCTGAAGTTTCTCGATACTACTTTACAGGCCGTAATGGTAGCGTGACAAAATAACTGCTTTTTATTTTAAAACGTATTTGTACTTAAATTTTGAAGCCCATAATAAGGAAACCTGCATAGGCTGAATAAAAGTCAGCAAACAAATAATGAAACCCTGTAGCCCATTCAGGGGGGATTTTAAGAAGTGTATTTATATTATTGCTCTTGGTACAGTACAGCGTAAGGATATAACTATCGATTAAAGGCTGAGGATATCTGATAATTCTCATTGAGAAAGACAAGACTTCAAGGTTAATTTGTAATAGACGATATTGAGACAAAATGTTGAAACTGGTGGATAGTGAAGAGGATATTTCAAAATTATGAAACAAACAGCAAATAAGGAATTCATACGGAACTGCCTCCTACAAATGGGACATAAAATATTTATTAAAAGCTTGTATGCTAGACCTGACAAAAAGGGTTTCCTAGGTGACAGCCACAGCTTTGTAAATCACACCTGTTCTATATCAGAGGCCTGCCTTGTAGCTACCAGGTTTATATTACAGGTTCATATAATACAAAATAAATCACGTTACAGTTATTGTCGCCTGTGCTGTGTACAATATCTTTCTCAGCATCAAGATTGCTTTGATATTTATGGATTAACATACGCCGGCTCATATGGTAAATCAACTGTGGAATAAAGCAGAAAAAATACCTCTGTGTGAGTTGGGTCAAATCACAGAGCTGTTCAACTGAACGTCTCATGCTTGTGCCGTATCCGTATAAAAGTTCCCTGTCATAGTCACAGTGCAGCTGGTTTTGTTGCTACAGTAGAGGCTGAACTAATCTACTCTCCCTATTCTGGATAACCACTCCTCCTAACTACCATTCAGCATTGAATTTGTAATGAAATTATTATTGCGTTTTAAATGATGATGTACATATATCAGTGGTTCAAAGGGATATGTATACACCTTTCTCTTTGGAGGTTTACAAGGGAGTGAGTCACCTTCACTTCTTCTAAGTACTTGCAATTTAACCTAAATATGGTTGGTTCACTGGGCCGGGCGTTTCAAAATCTTCTCTTGTTTATCCACAACAATTACAGAAGGCTTCACTGTAATCCCATTGCAAGCACAATATTTACAATGCTTGCTTACTAGCATTATTAGTATTGAAATAGAGGCCACAATAACAAATGTGTTTGTTTGAGTGTTTCATTTTATGTAAGATCGTGCACCACTAAATATGGAAAACAACAAAATACCTTAAGAAGTGAGAGCCTCTTTGAAGATCTTAAAGTTGGAGGGAGATGTAATCACACTGCGATCCATTTTGGTGGATCTCAACAGGCTCTGTGATCCACCAGTAAGCTACGACCAAGAATTATTAGCAGGATTTATAATAGTGTCCAATACGTTTGATAGCCATAATAATACAAAACAACAACAAAAATGTAACAAACGCGCAATCAGAGCATTTTTAATATTAAGGATAGGTAGTTATAAAACAGAAACTTACCAGCATTTTTCATTGGAGACTTGAAACCTGTAGGCAGGGTTCTATGCTAACTTTTTTAGGCATAGGTGCGCCTAAGTTAAAACATGTAGGTACGCATTGTTAAAAAATACAATTTTGCTAAAATTTATTGTTGAATATCTACAAATCCTTTTTTTCTTCTTATATAACACTTGCAGTTCAATACTTTTGCATCAACAAAATTATAATGGACAACTTTTTATTCCAACTTAGATTTTTAACTGCCTGGTAGCATCTTCCTCAGAATGTTCTATTTGTTTATGGTAGCAGGATGGTCTGGCTGACGTTTTTGGATGTATGCCTCTCCTCACTTTGCATGCTGTTCTGAAGCACTGTATTTAATATATTTTTGTTTGAATTCTGGCTCCCAGTTAAAAAAGCAGTCTTGCCTGCCATCAGTTCCCCTGCACCCAGACAAACGTGAAAAACATGAATTTATTTATTTATTTTAACATTTTCAAGCTTAAGCCAGGGAAAATCTTTTCACCACTGTTGGTTGAACTTGTATGTTTATTTGCTATTTCCAGCTGTGAACATGCTGTAACTAACAACATAACCTCATTGCTCATTCATTGTAAAGACGCCAACATATCTGAGTTTTTTTCATTGCAATTTTCTTTTGAAACCTCTCCAGCCACATGAAAATAATTTGTTATTTACCTCATCTTGGTTTGACAAGCTTTCAAACTGATAAAGCAGTGAAATTGGGAGGGTATGGGACTTGTAGTTTTTAATGTGTGATTGAACAGTATGTAATAGGCACCAATAAACTACATTCCCATTAATCTATGAGAGTTTAGATCCAACTGTGAGGTGTGTTGTTTTTTTTCGATCCACGTATTGGCTACCATTGCTGTAGCTAATCCCTCCCACTTTGGTCAAACTAAGGTCAAACCAAAATAGTCATCACTTGAGTAGAGAAGAGCAAGGTCAGTATCACTCCATATTTAGTCACTATGAAACTCCGGCTAAGCCTATGTTTATAGTAAATTTAAATAATGCATAAATGGACACCCATCCACTCATACTATACCTTTCACAAGCAATCATGCTGAACATAAAGTGGGTCATAAAGCCAAGCTTTATTTTTTCAGTGTCCACACTGATCCACAATGGTATTGCTGTGGCATGTTACAAGGCAATAATGGCACTATTGAGTTAATCAGCAAACAGTCTGAATGTATTGTATAAAAAAAAGGAGTTCTGTTATTACCAAGAAACATGCCAGAAAGCTCAGTTGTATTCCCATTTGGTCATTTAATTATATTTCATAACATACTGCTTTAGGCTATGTGTTCGTGTGAGGATTAAACACATTAAGCAACCTGAAAGGTTGACATTTGGGGTAATATACAGTACTGTATAACCTGTATAAAATTTCAGAGGCCTGTTTTAATTGGGTCAAGGCTAAAAAACTTTTGTTGGCCTTGTTTACCAGCCATGTCATAGGAAAGTCTGCTCAGAAGTTCATAAGAAGAGATGTGTCATTCAACCCAATAGTATTTCAGCTGGCTGGTTTGCGCACCGCTGACAGATGAGGTCAGGGAGAAGCAATGGTGTGTGTGGAATTCTGTGATGGGAAGAGAGGGGGAAGGGGGTTTGTACACCATCTTATTTCCCTTCAGTTACAGGTGACTACTGTTAGCTAATGATTTTTCACCCAGTGTATTTTATCTTTATCCAGGAAATGAGGAAAACAATGAATTCGATTCCCACAACCATAATTCTGTACTTAGCTTGATGGGGGATGAATAAACTGATGGAAGTAATTTCCCTGTTTTACCAATTTAGTTTATTTGGTACATGCATGTTAGCTACCTATTACAAAAAAAGCTGATGTGCCTCTGAGGAGATGACCCACATATCCCTGAGAGTCATCTGAAGGATGATCATTATTGCATAAGGAACGTGGCTTTAGGAAACAGTTTTCCAAAACACAGTAGCTTATGTGTGGTTAATCACCAGGTCCTCTTTAGTAAGTCACTCTTTAATACGCCACAGATTGTGAGATGATAAGATGTCTGAAACCTCACTTGCCTGGCTCCTGGCTAAATCCCTAAATACTGGAGAGAACACAGAAAAAAAGATGCAGATGACATTAAACTACAATATGACACCAAAATTAACAAATACTACTACTGTAATAATAATAATAATAATAATAATAATAATAATAATAATAATAATAATAGTTATGATAGGATGCCATTGGTTTACTAGGACTTTATTATAAAATACAGCCAATATAAAGCCTTCCTTGTCATAGAAATTAATGTAGACTTATTAAATATTTAGAATGAAACTCTACCAGGGAGCGTGGCGCATTACATTTGCATCTGATAAATCAATCCATTATTAACAGAGCAGAGCACAGCAGCTTCATTTTATGATCCACAGTATTTTTCTGCTTTTTTAATACTGGAGTATTAAGATTGTATATTTATCAGACTTGTAGTCCTGTGTGTTGAGTCTGAGTCATCAGGGTCTGAGTCTGAGTCCGTGTCTGAGTCACTGTCATTCAAACTAGTGGTAGTAGTGGGGGAACAGTTTATCTAACAGACGTTGTCTGATATCCCTCAGGAAAAATGCATAAATAATGTGGTATAAGTACGAAAACTTTACCTGTGTAATGTCAGAAAGTGGTATGCCGTCAGATATTGGTATATGTGCAATCAAATGCTATCTCTTGGTATTTTCCTAGTGTCAAAAGAGGTACATTTACCATGATTTAAACATTATTTATTTGCATACTTTAATGGAAATTTCTCTACAAAGAAAAATCAATTCACGAGAAGTCCACCGCAAAGTTGCACAAGTAAAAAAAAAAAATGTACAAGACCCAATGTATTGCATATGAGAAATCTTTGCATACTATTTTCATAATGGTGGAAAATATGATAAATTACATTAAAAACAATGAAAGACTGAAAAATATGATATTTAATTAAAAAAAGACGTAAAAGAACGAAAACAGCATAACGAAGTTGTTTAGGAAGTGCAGTGCCCTATGTACCACTTTTTTAATGTGTACCTGAAAATAACAGTATTAACAGTACCATTAAGAAATTAAAGTTACTTTCACCTCTCACTATAGCATCTACTTTGACTCCAATTCTGGTAAAATTTGCCAATCTGATTTAGATATTGCTGAAACTGTATATATATATATATATATATATATATATATATATATATATATATATATATATATATATATATATATATATATATATACTTTGTTCTTAAATAGCAAATTAAGTATTATTTTTATTATTTGTTTTGCAAAACAGAAAAGTTATGTTTCACTTTCATTGCATTTGCACTTGTATTAAGTCTGTAATACAATGATGCATTTAAGAGATTGTGCTTCAGTTTATTTCACTTAGATAATGTATCTTTTGTCTTTTACACAAAAACATGCTCTACTTACTATACTGTATTTCCCCTTTGTGTAGGTTCATAATGGAATAAAAAAATGAATTTCACACAGACAGATGTCTAGGTTGACGCTGCACAGCACATTGTTAATGTGTTTTTCCTGCATCCATAAAGTATTTTCAATTTGGTAAATGAAGTGGTATTAAATTATTCTGTTGTTCATTTTTTGCTATCAAATCAATCCTTCTGTTATATCTGTCTGTTTGACTGTAGGCAATTTTCGATTTGAGACTTTAGTGCCAAGTTTTACACTGAATTTGCCATTGACATTGCTTGCAAACAGTGATGGCATGTGCTGGGAATGAGCTGAGATTAGAAGCAAAGCACAGAATATTTAAATCACACAGTGACTTTCTGGTATGAAATAAGAATTATAACTCATGATTATTCTTTTTTCATTAATTTTTGTTTTCAGTAAACTCAAAATTATTAAGGTGACCAACGTTCTATTGTTTCCAGAGCAAACAAATAAATTATATTCCAGAGATTCAAGGAGCTCAGCAAAATCAAATTACATATTTTTCAAGAATGCAGTTTTAGAAATGTATTTCTACAGTGCTTAAAAAACTTACAACACGGTTTAAAGTAGTAAAGAGAAAGGCTTGTTAAAGCCAAATAATGACTTCCTTGTTTACCAAGCTGACATTATTTATTCCTTATAACCTAATGCAAAAGAGAGAAAAAAAAAAACTTGGTCTGCGATGATTTCAGTTGGATTTGTGTGGGGGGTGTGTTTACGCTACAACCTAACCCACTTCCAATTTCTTATTCTTACTATGATTGGCTGCAATTACAACAGGGCTAACCAGTGATTGGATAATGTTTTGTTGGGTGGGTTTGCATTGTGCACAGTTTCCTAGTAACTGTGATATTACTTGTGTAATAGAAAATAAAAAAAGGGCCGCGTCGTTAATATCTCTGAGTCACGGAGCCTGAATGTTCGAGTCAGAGTCACACAAGGCCGAGTCCGAGTCACGAAAAATGTAACTCGAGTCCTACAAGTCTGATATTAATTGAAGAAAAGTGCTACGACTTAGGTAATAATAAAGGCTTCTCCATTGCTTTTTCTCATGGCTGTTTAAATGTTCCTATTTCAAGTAAATTATATACAGGTTTAGGAGGAGTGTAATATCATCAATGCTGTGTCTTAACAGGAAACCCATATCGTATCTGTTTTAAAATCATGTCCAGGATGGCTAACACGGATTTTACTCTTGTTGATCTGATCATTATTTACAATTAAGTAGCAGTCTACCTCTGCCTTTATTATTGACCACGTAATGTTTCTGTTGTGAGATAACAAGCCACAGTCTTTGTAAATAATAGCTGTATTGGCCTGGGATGAGTCAATGGTCAGCTTAGATATTTCTTCCAAAATGTCACAAGAGACCAGTTTGAATAGCTTCAAGCCCTGGCCTTTTTTTGAGTCGACAAAATAAGACTGGGCTTGGGTGTTTACCACACTGAGTACAGGATCTGAATACAACATCCCCATGCTTTTTGAAAAACATCTGATGTGACAAACAAGATAGAACTATGCTTCTAGCCACTCAAGAAGCTGTTCAATGTGGGTATGAATTACATACAGCTGTGTTTCTTAAAGAGCTCAATATGGCTTATAACAAGGGTCCTGTGTTTTTCACGACTTGTTTCTTTAACCTGCAATTTAGTCCTAAACCTCCAGATGTCTGTGTAGCCACCAGCTAAACTAACCAAAAGAATACTGCATTCCTTCGAATTTAAGACGGCCTTGAATTTAAGACTAATTATGCTTCTTTGAAAATGGCTGCCTGTATGTCATGGATGATTCAAGATTGGGCAGTGACGTCTTTGTTCGTCTTTTCTCGGCAGTCAGTCACGTTGCTGTTTGTGTACTTGGATAGTCACGTCTTTTGTTGTCGATTTTAATGCACGCATCACAACTGTACTCAAATTTAAGACAAAAGATGGTTCAAAGAGTCTAAAATTCGATGGAATATGGTATTTAAGTAATCAACCCATAAAATTCTAGGTAATTAGAAAACACTCCCTAATTAAGAGGGAGAATTATTGCCATTCTAGAAATTGACATGTTTAAAGAAAAAGCTTACCTCTAGACTTGCTATTTTAGGACAAATAGATGCACCAACAAACTCAAAAAGCATTTATTTGAGAGATCGCACACAGCAGCACACTGATGTTTTGTTTTGAAATCCAAAATGTTAGAATTCATCTAACATATAATAAAGTTACAGAATTAATAAGTACATACTGAGCACTGGCAAAGAGGTGCACGGCAGGATAAACAAACAGTATGTTGTTAAAACATTCCACTAAGTTTTTGAAAAACTGACGAGACAACCCTGATCAATGCAGAACAAAACCATGTTTTATTCAACTAGCTCTCAAGTTTTTGAAGACAGTAAAGATTTTAGACTCACAACATCTTTGTAGTTTGGATAAAGAACCCCTCCCATTAGATTGTATTCTGGGGTTCGATGCGACTGAAATTAGAAATGGAGGGATATCAACTATATGCAAAAGAAAACGATATTGGAATTCTTTTGACCGGATTTGGAAGAAATGCAGAACTATTTCCCAATTTAGCAAGAAAGGATATAATATATTTGTCAGTTGTTACCAGTTCTATCGATGCTGCAAAAAGTGTTTCTTCACATTTTCACAGAGCACTGTCCATCCGTGAAAGAAGACTGGTGTATTGTTATTTTCAGGTACGCAGTAAAAAGTGGTACACCCATTCAAATCTGGTACGTTTTGCTGTTTTCAGTCTTTTGCATCTTTTTAAATTGAATTTATCATATTTTTCCACCATTAAGAAAATAGGATAACAATATTTATCATATGCAATACTTTGGGTCATGTACATTTTTTTTACTTCTGCATCTTGGACTGTGATGGATGTGTCATTTTGTCTTGCTCATCGTGAAGTGTTTTTTTCTTTTTAGATAAATTGATAGTCTGTTTCCAGTTTAAGTTTGCAAAAAAAAAAGGGTATAATTAGTGGTAAATGGGCCTCTGTTTGACAATAGGAAAACACCCATCAGATTGCAATTCATTTCAAACACTACACCTCGTTAACCAACTGACAATGCTTAAGTTTAATAGCAAAATATAATGCACAAAACTGAGAATTTCTTTTTTGTCTTTCATGCAAACATAAGCAACACTTATTTTTTACATTATATACAAAGAACAAAACAAAACCACATAAAAACTAAACAAAAAATAAATAAATAAAAACACTTACATTACATATGTTACAGAATCTATAAAATGCCTAGATTCCAATAAATAAATATCTATACTGTTCAGGGATCAGTGCCTGAAACAGGAAATTTATTAAAAAAAACTAAGTATATATTTCTGCCCACTGAGATCCAGATATCAAGAAAATGTAATACATTTTATACCCTGCAAAATTCCCCTTATTAATGGGTGGCATTGTGAATTTGTTTTAATACCAACATGTATCCCGTCTTTGATAAGGAGGCACACAATACATATATTTTACGCCTTGATTTTTAATACCGTACCAAAACAAAGCAAAGTACATAATCAGTTATATTCAATACATTAACCAAATAAGTGCTCTTGGTTTCTGATATTTCTGAGGTAGAAATTTATATGAAGTCTTTTCAAGTGTTTCTGTAGAACTCACTGGCCCATGTCAATTAAAAAGGCAGGAACAGCTGAAGAGCTCAAATGTTCACTGAGGGCGCATCTGTTCATTTCCTACTAGCACTTTGCTGTAATAGACATTGATTGTTTGGTTTAGGTCTTTTTGTGGGGTTCTGCTGAATAAGCACATAAGAGAATGAGTTTCCTTCAGTTGTGCAGAAAATAAACTAGACTAGAATTAAAATATAAAATGCTACAAGCATACCTTTAAGTATATTATATTTTTTATATTTTAATTGCTTATTGATTAATCTGAATTGGGTCATTTTATTGTATTGTTTTAACTGCGGAAATGAGCCTAGGAATGTCATAAAAATACACTTTAATATCAAATGAAAGTGGTGTAGCAAGATAGCGTCAGGAATGAGACTCAGAGACAAGAAAAGCTGCAGTGTAAGCACTGTTGCACATTTTTAATAGCCAAACAGGAACAAATAAGCAGGCACAAGGGCCAAAATAAACAATGCAACAAGCAACTGTAGGCTGGGCATTCGCCTGCATTACAGACTTCCAAACACAGTATACACAGAGGTCTAAACTCACCTACACACCAACCCCCCAAACAAAGGATTTTCCCCTCCTTAAATATGCTGGAGCTTAATTAACCATTAATCATTCAGTTAAGGCTTCAGCCACATTCTCACATGTATTCTGGCAGGGAGGATTTTAACCTATATCTCGAGACATACATCCCCATTTTGCATGTAGGGCTTTCATCCTGCGATAAGTGGCAATTTGTGTAATTGGAGAGGGGTTTCCAAAAGGATAATTAATATGTATAAAAAAAATGGAACTAAAACTGCCTGTGATTGACAGGTCTGTGTTCTAGTTCGAAGCATAATGTAATGCATGACCTCAATGGTGGAGACAGCAAGTTGCCATCTTGTGCTGCTGGTTGCCTCAGGAGGAGAAGGAGGGGAATTGGCATTTTGGACAGAACATGCCAAAAAAATGTTTTTTTTTTTTTTTTTTTTTTTGTTTTGTTTGTCTATTTTTGGGAGCTCCCAGGGCAAAATAAAAAAACAAACAAACAAACAAACAAAAAAAAAACCACCACCATAAGGCATTTAAAAAGTGGTCTTTAATTTTAACAGAACCATTTTAGGTCTCCTTACTGCTACGAGTTTGTGTAAATGTATGTGTTAGTTTGTTGTACATTGTACTCGCATCATAACATCTGCATTAACATTCAGATGCTATTGCAAACATTCAGACACTGAAGAATCGTGTAATTAGTTTCTTTAGTTTTATTTACATGTTATGTTGTAGAAATGTTAAAGCTTTGTCCATTAACAGTAAAGGCCACACAAAGGAATTGGAAACACTGAAGAGGCCCAACGTGATCTATCTGAGAAGCAGCTGAATTTCTTTTACAATACATTATCCATGACATGATTTTTGCTTGTTAAACAAATCAGATTTGATGTAGAAAAATAAACGAAAGTCAGAACAATTCAAGGTTTGGGAAGAAAAAATAAATTAGAAAACACTCCTATGTTTCATACAATTTTTTTTTTTTTAAATTTTTTTTAAAGTTCTCTAAAATCACATCTCGGCATAAAAACAAATTGAGTTTCGTTAAACTCGTTCACTGAAATATCTGTTCATGATAAATATATCAATTCTTTTAACATTTTGGGGATTTAATAATACAGCTATGGAAAAACGTTTTGCATCACCTACAATTTTAGGATAACAAAAGATATATACTGTGTGTAGTATATATATATATATATATATATATATATATATATATATATATATATATATATATATATATATATATATATATGAACATAATTTAGATCTTTTATTTAGCATCAAGTAATCAAAGAAACTACAAACAAAATTGTATTGCAACAGTCTATCGGAAGCTATAATAGCAGTACAGTATTTCATATTAGATTTTTCGAAATGTCTCGTTTTTAAATTTGTCAGTTTTTCGTGAAGTATATGGAAAGCTTCAAATTGTATGCAATTCAACATGTTAATGTAACATTATTCAGCAGGTTTCATTTGACTTTATGGAGCAAAATTAGTTAATACTATAGGGTGAGGCAAAATTTTGACCATACTGGTCAATGGAGTTGATATATGACATTAAGCTTCCAGTTCTATGACTTCAATTTAAGGTAGGACCGAGGAAAGTTTTTAAAAATAATTAACAGATAGATTTTCTCACCAATCATTATTTAAAATGTCTAAAGTAAATTACCAACAATTCGTTAAGCATGGATAATTTTATATGCATTCTAGAACCAAAAAAAGTTCAAAGGTGAAAATTCAGGGTAATGCATTTTAAGAAGACCAATGCATATTAAAATATGTGTTCTTAACCAGTATTTGTGGTCTGAAAAATATGACTCTACTTGAGTTTTGTTTTATGGACTTTTGAAAAGTTGTACCTCATTTGTTGTCGCCTACACATCCAAGAAAAACACAAATAACTGTCAAAAAATAATCCTCTTTTTTTAGTCTTGTATGGCATACAGACAAAAAATGAATATGGTGATCTTTCATTTTCTAGCTTTAAAACATTTCTATACATCTGTTCTTTGAAACAAAGTAAAAAAAAAAAGCATTTTTTCTGGAGAAATATGAAGATATAATTAATTATATGCAGGAAAATTAAAAGCACTCGTGAGTAAGGGTCAGTCAGCACACCGATTTCCTACAAGAAATCAGTTTTTAGGAATTAAAAAATGTTTTGTCTGTGTGTCTCATAGTTACTCTGTGTTTTAGAAGTAGTTTTAGCCTATTTAATCCATCATTTTTTATCACTTTTCTCACTTACATGCAGCACATTTCATGTTGCCATCATAGCAGGATTTGTGAGAACTTCTTGCTGTACAGTGGTGTTTTTTTCCAGTGTGTCTTTTTGCATATTCGGGATACGATCGCTCGTTGAACTTCCTCTGCTGGCACATGTGTGATCGTGGATGTTTTTCTAAATGGAATGAGCTTTAGAAAACATTTTGAAGTAAACTTTCCTTTCACTTCAGGAGCTGACACCTTCATACGTGTGCACTGTCAGAAGTGCAGTAAAATGATACAAAACTTGATGCAAAATATATGCAAATTAGCAAAACAGTAATGATTCGTCACGCACATGTGACCTTAGCCCTACCTTAATTAAGTCACTTACTTGCAAGACTTTGAAAGATAACACATAGTTTTACTTATGGATTAAATAATTAATATTAACATGTATAGAGTCTATCTTAATTAGATGTTGGATTTGGATTCTGTCAAAAAGTCAATAGGATATAATTTGTTAATTTTTATATAGTTACTAAGGATTTCTAATTGACTGAAGACTGCTGTTCCTCTACATCACAGGTAAGATAAAGATAACTGCACAGTAAGCTTTTTCATGAAGCCCTAACCTTTCGCAGTCTGCAGGGACCACCTAGACACGTATGTATAGTACCCTACATCTGACGTCAATTCAAATATCTATCTCTTCTAGTTCCGAAAACATGATTTGCCTTTTTAAATTTGCATTTGTGTCAAGTCATGCTCTGCCTGATCCTTGAAACAGGACATCTACATAACAATAAAATCACTTAAATACAGTGCTTAATCAATGCAAAGCAGGCAGTCTCCTGTAGAAAGGTCCCTGAACCCACAGTTTATCAAACCACTTCATACTGTGACTACATTTCTAACTACGAGGTTAAAAAAATAAATGAACAAGTCATTTGCTGCACACAAAATAACTCTTCCCAACAAGTTTTAAGTATGTGAGCATTTCTGAATTAACCCTTCATGTTCCACTGCTGAAGGGGCAGTTATGCCTCAGGGAAAGAAAAGTGGCTCTTCAGCTTTCCAATGTTGATAATGTTTCAGGCAGTCTACTGAAGGAGCATTAGGGTTAGGTTAAACAGGAGCTGAGGTGAAACTACCATTAGTCTCATGTTGCAAGGAACTTTCAAAACACAGCATATAGAACAGACTGTAAGAAAGAGGGTACAGTACTGAAAAGCTGTCCCAAAAACTGTGACTTTACATGTATCACAAACTTTTTAATACACCTTCTTGGACCTACCACCATACCACATATATATTGCGTTGTGTGTGTGTGTGTGTGTGTCTATATATAATATATATATATATATATATATATATATATATATATATATATATATATATATATATATATACTATCCATAAAAGCTGAAGAAATGCTACACAAACATTGACAACATCACCCACTGAAGTTTACCAAATTAATGTTCCTGTCAGCTCAGATTAGCAGAAAATCGAAACCCAATTGAGAACCCACACAACGCACACAAATTTACATACGTATTACAGGGGTATTGTTTTCAAAAGTTGGATTTGATTATGAGCCATAAGGTTAGTTTTGAGTAAATTACATTTACAGTTCTTAAACTGCCTACATCTCAGTGCACCTACTGTACATTACAAGCCTGTAGCGTTTTTATAATATAACGTTAGTGACTACATTTACTCCAAACTGCCCATGCTCATTAGTAATCTCCTCTATCAACTGGAAAACCCAGTCTGTAATATTTATTGCCACAAATACATCTAAACTGCATTTGTTCCTTTTCAGGTGCCCATTTTAACAGGCATCAGCACAGCCATGCTACCTCCTGCCGACACTTCCACCTGGGTCCCCAGTCTCAGATGCAGACTGAGTTTCCCCACCCTCACCCTGGGCAGACCCAACCAGGCATGAACTCACACCTGCCATCTGCTCACCAGCATGCCACACAGCTCCATCAGCCCCTGACACCCCTGGCAGCCCCGCAGTTCCAAGACGTACCAGGACCTCCTTTCCTACCTCAGGCTTTACACCAGCAATACCTCATCCAGCAGCAACTACTGGAGGCCCAGCACAGGAGGATTCTTCCACACCCCAGGTAGGACCTGCTGTTTGACACAAACAGCTTGTGTGAACCACCACCAACAATGCTGAAGTTAACCTAAAACACTCCCAAAATAATCTATACTAGTGTACTATTCAAATATTCAACCATTTATGCAGTTTCATAATGGAAGCTGAGGACTATTTAATCCTTCTACGGGTTGAGAAATATGCATATAGAGAATATAAATATGTATGTCATGGTTTTTCGTTTCCATCAGATCCTCATTAGACAGTAAAGAATAAGACATGTGGAGCCATTTACCTTGACCCACTGGGGTCACTGGAGGAATTCCCGTCTACATGTGTACATCACTTACATCGCTGGTACTATAAAATGCATGTGCTTGGGGTGGTACGGTTTAGATGTTAACTTAAAAAGATTTGCACACCCTTCATTTACTTTTAAACAGAAAATAAAAAAGCTACAGTGAGACTGAGCAGCTCTATTAAAAGTTTACCATGCTACATCTACCTGGTCATTTTGCAGTTTAGCATGCTTTTCCATGCTTACAGTTTACCCAGCTTTACCATGGGTTTTTACTTAGTTTCCTGTGATTTATGATGCTTGTCTTTACTTTACCATGTTTCAATGTGCATATACTGCATCTCACAATTATCTTTCACCATGGTAAACCACAATAAATGTTTTGATGATGTGTGCAGTTAAAATTTGCTTCAAATCTCCACCACTAATTAACTATACAAATGTGTGCTAGATACCACTGTTGTTTCCTTTGATCTCTGCAGGCGGATTCAGGATCGAGTGCCCATTCACCCACACAGGCTGCGCTCCGGCTACAACTACCCCCCCACCCTGCATGTTCCCCAGCCAATGGGGCAGCAGCCAAGGTACCTGGCGGAAGGCACCGATTGGTGGGTTATACATTAGTATAATCTCTTTAAAGGCAACTGCTATTTCAGGCAGGGCCTGGATGAATTGATTTTTGAGTGAAAAGTGCAGCTCAGTGATGTCAGGTTTCAGGACAAAGTGGCAGAGTCAAGTACAGAAATAGAGAAACTGAGTCGCATTCAATGTAAAGCACCAGATGATGTACAAACTCAAAACATGAGATCAATCAGGAACATACATACATACCAGCAATGCAATATGGATTCTATTTATAAAAGTTCTGGGTTGGGGGAAGTGATATTTAATAGTGTAAAAAACAGCCTCCCTCATTTTTCTTGCCAATTATTTACATTTTATTATTTACATTTTATGTACAAAAAACATAAATTGACATATAGTAACTATATATTTTGGTGAATTACAAATACATCTATGAAAGGAAAACTGTTATTTTATTTTCAAAATCAGCAACAAACAACTTAAACTCACTTTTGAGTCCATAAAATAACCTTATAAGTAGTTAATACATTAACAATTTTATGTTTCTTAAAAAAAATATGCAAATTTAAGGTGACCATGTGGCTCCGTGTTCAGCGGGACAGTTTGGGACAGTTCAAGCTTTTCAACTCACAACCCAGTGCATTCTGGTAGTCCTGCTTCTCTTAAAGGAAGGAATGGTACCTGTGACAGGAAAAAGTACCAGAATGTCTTGGGATGTGAGTTGAAAAGCCTGAACTGTCCCAAACTGCCCCGGTGAACATGAAGCTATATGGTTACCTTATGCAAATAGCATTTTGGTGTAGGCACATTGACTAATCTAGCTCTGTGTTTTTGTCTAAAAGCAATTAACCAAATTAAAAAAGAAGATTTTCTGATCAGGTATCTATCAACATAACTGAATACTGTTACAGTAGTTAGAATTGTATCCATTAAGAAGTAAATGTTCAGGTGTTGAGTTAATCTGTGCTTGTAACACAATACTGATCTTGGCGAATCTTTGTCCAGGGACCTCAGTGTGGATGCAGGGTCTCACCCTCAGTATCAAGTCAGGCAACTTCCCCAACACTATCAGCATTACTTGGCCACTCCTAGAATGCACCACTTTCCAAGAAACACATCATCAGCACAAGTGGTAAGCAGCTCTGTTGTGTGTGTGTGTGTGTGTGTATGTGTGTGCGTGTGTGTGTGTGCGTGTGCATACGCACGCACACGCACGTGTGTGTGTGGGGGGGCTCTGTGTATGTGTGTGCGTGTGCGTTTGTGCATGCATGTGTGTGTGTTTAAAACCATTTTTTAAGGTTAATGAGAGGGGGAGCCCACCCATTATAAAAAGCACTTACATGGCTTATTATTGATTACTGATCCACCCTTAAAAATTTACCTTTTCTATGCCACATCTTTATATAACATTTAACTAATGTTTGTTAACACTTGCAAGCTTTTGGTAAAAGCGTTTGCAATAATATGATACACATTTACATTATTAATCGTTATAACTCCACACCCTTTTTGTAAGACATTAGAATAATGGCCTAAAATGAATTGGAATTTAAATGGAATGAAATAGTATGTGACTATTTCTACAATATCCCTACAATATTTGGCCATCGTTTTAATGTTACCAGTTTACCTAGAAACTTCAATAGAAAATATATTGTACTTGAATTCCAATGTTATTTATGTACTATTGGAATTCATATGAATCGCTAGTCATCATTTTTAGGTGATCCCTGGAGAAGCAGTTCATGAAAACATTTTCAGTTATTTTAAATACGGTTTATTTGTTGATTTTTATTTTTAAAAACTTTTTAACTTAAGAGAATGTTTATAAATCAGTCCTTCCAAAACTCAATTCTTAAAGTTTTGACAATAGAGCACATTATGTTTGGATTTATTTCTGTATTGTTTGGAGCATTCTTCAGATTGAATACAAAAAGCTGCTATAGGATTTCAGTCAAGTGCACTCCATTGGTAGAAGACAATGTGTTTGAAGCTCTCTTTGCTAAATAGAGGTACATGCCTGAAATAGCATCCCTGTACAGAAAGATTTAAGTTCATGAGTCATCCTGTTATATTTATGTTTAGCATTTTGTGCTAGAGAGAGCACTTTCATTGTACTCAGTTGTAATTCAGTTTTACATCATCCTGGGTGCATTTTAAAGACTTATTTTTAGTTTTAAATGTGTAATTCGTTTGTTAAATTAATAAAACATGTATTGTGAAAGGGTTTACTCAAGCTATGGGACATGTGTCATGTGAACACACGCTTTGTCTCACAAGACAGACCTGGCAGTTTTTTTTTTTTTTTTTTTATTGTCACTGAGACATGTGATGGGATGATGAACTGGTGTAGCTGTGAATACCTGTGAAGTGAAGCTTGAAGAGATGACACCTCCTCACCTGCTGCCATCCACACATCAGTGTCAGAACCCAGATTGAACCTGACAGAGTCACTGTATGAGATCCTCTTCGACGATCACTAATTTTGACTGTAATACAATGAAAAAAAAAAGACAACTTTATTTCAGGCAGAGGGACAGAATCCCAAGGGCTGCAAATGTATTTGTGTGTAAAATGTATTTCTGTGTCTTTGAAGGTTGTTCATGAAATCAGGAATTATCCCTATCCGCAACTGCACCTGCTAGCCCTGCAAGGAATCAACCCTACAAGACATGCTTCAGCAGTAAGGGAAAGTTATGAGGTAGTTTTTTAAAATAATGATTCTGTAATGGATTTTGTGCTTGTTAAACATTATTGATTGATTGACAGTAGTGGGCACTTGAAGAATGGTGGTAGATCCTCAGTTTTAATGATTTTCCTACCTTTTACCACCTTCAAAACTAATGTGTAATTGAACTTTTAATTATATTACATTGTCTTCATTTTCTGAGATTACCCCACGGTTTATTTTCTAGACAGAGAGAGCCCCTTTCCAATTAGCACTCCACTTATCACATACTGTGCCATCCTGTTTTAAAACTGTATGACAGCTGTGACAGAAGTGACTCCAAGTTAAATATTTCCTTCTAAATGGACACTCTCCAGCACGAGAGAACATTTGAGGAATCTTAATACTTTCAAAGTTAAGCAAACATAGTAGCTTTAAAATAAATTAAAAAATGATAAAAGAATAGTATTTTAAATGGACTGATGCTAATTAATTAGAGGGTATGGATATGGATTTTACATACCTATTTTTGTAAGTCTCCTGAATATTCATACACCAGCACAGCACAGGAAACAAAAGTGTTCCTATACTGCCAGGCCAATGCGCCTCAATTCTGCCTTGAAGGGATCATCTTCTAAGGGGGTGAGAAGGTGGTCTCATTGCACATCTAATCCTTCACCTTTCTTGTAAAAACGTCCATTAGTAGAACTGTTCTGGAGGTGTCAGGGGTGTAAAACTGAACTAAGACCACCACAGTGCTTTCCAAACAGAACATAGAGATTAGCCTTTTGATCTCTACCGATATTGGTTGTAACTGAATCTGTCCTATAGGTAAAAGTCTTTATTTCCCATTGATGGTAGTATTATTCACCCCAACCCCATTCCCCTTGCAACCTTGTACTTGTTTCAGGTTTCTTCTTGTAATTTAAACCTCCTTTTCCCCCTGCCAGTGGTGTCAGGGCTTGTGGTATAAAGCAAATGTGTACTTGCTGTGATAATTCACTACTGGTGCTGATTGCAGGAACTGTTGCAGCTAGAAGACAGGCTGGGAAGTGTGAACCGGGGAGCGGTCCAGACCACTATCGAGAGATATACCTTCCCACACAAGTATAAGAAGGTGAGCATCGCATTCTTTTGCATTTCAGTCACCCAGCTGAACCCTATTCACAGCTGTTCATGCTGCACAGCACTTAATGTGTATGATTGTCACCTGTCTTGGTTCTCCCAGCCTTGAGTTACGCTAGATATCAGCTGCTGCATTCCCATCCATGCACATAACTACAGCAACAACACAAGGTTTACTGCAAGACCCGCATTAGAGGAATGTACGGACAAAGTGCATTTTCTTAAACCAATAGAACCATTTTCAAAACAGTTATTTGCTAGTTTAAACTGTAAATCTTTGCCCTCGAATGTGTTGCTGAAATGGCTCATCATGTAAATGGGTTGTTAATAGTAATGTTCTTTTAATGTTTGTCCTACCCCTTGCTCAATAAGTTGAGAATATGAAATGTTTGCCGGTGCCCTTTTGAGCATTTGTTACATTTTTTCAACTAATTACTGGTAGTGTGACTTAACAGCTATTAATGCTTTTGTGAATTCCCTTACGAAGGTTAACCAGTTTCCCATATAACACATTTTAATCAGGGATGGGCGCACACCTATTTTACTATTTACAAAATTGCATTTTCTACTTTTATTTTAAATATAACTTTGTCGGTATTTATATTTCAAATACTTTGTAAAGAATGGAAAACTATTTTGTAAATAGTTTTTAAAATTGAAAATATATATTTTTTTATACCAGTTGAACTTTTATGTCTGAATAAAAATATAACATGCATGTGGAAGCATGTTTACTTTCGTTGGGGTCCTTGGAACAGGAAACAGGCGTGATCAGGGGGAACCAATCTGAGAGTTAATAACTGTGCTACTTTGATGGGGCAAGTTGTACCAACAATTTGAATATGGATGTAGAGAGCAGGTGTAGGGCATACTGTAAATAGTGTAAAACAATTTACAATTTGCCTTGATAATTCATTCATGAAAACATAGCACAACATATACTGTAATGACAACATGAAGTATAAAAAGAGATAAGCAATAAATATTACAGTATCATAGATTTGATATAGGGATTGCGGGATGATGCAATAATTTATATACAGCTGTACATTAGTTAACTTTATGCATACCCTCTCAGCCAACCAGAGTGCAGAAACTATACCTATTGTGTTCTGCTGTAATTGAGTTATGCAATGCCTGTAGACAGCCATTGATTTGTATATCACTGTGGCAAAGTGGTGAGTGCTGTGCTGTGCAGGTACAAAACACACAGACAATTACTTTCAAGTGCAGGGGTGTTTATTGATAATAATAACAGTGCCAGAGCCCTAAGGCAAACACCTGTTAATAGTAAATGCTGGAGTGATACAGAGGTATGTATCACTCGTAACTGTGACTTCGGATACTGTAGCTGAGTCCCTTTTCTAGCCGGCCGACTTCCACCTACCCAGGGGATTAAAGTGTCATGCCTTTTAGTCCAGGGTACTCTGCTCCCTTTATCTAGTACCCTCTCAGGTCGGGAGGGAGATCTAACACCAAGCGTCATTCGATCTCTGTCACAATCACACATACATTTTTTGTATACATCTAGAGAATTGCTTTTCCAGTTGTCTTGAAAACTTTGTATTAGCATTATTTAGTATAAGTTATAGAGAGTGTCAGATTGTAAGCATATATGCAGGTATCTGGCTATCTGTTCTTCCATCTCTCTAAATGTAATGACTAACATTTTTTGCATATGTCTGGAGACAAGCTTATTGGCAACCTTTTTTCTGTTTGTATTTTAAATTGATTTCTATTTAAATAGTTTCCTCGCTCCCGCGTGGCGCATCCAGTAACAGCACTTACGTAGAGTGCAGGATGCGTCCTATAGTCTGGACGTCGCCGGTTTGAGTCCAAGCTATTCCTTTGCCGACCGAGGACAGGAGCTCCCAGGGGTTGGCGTACAATTGACTGAGCGCTGCCCGGGGGAGAGAGGGCTAGGTCAGCCAAGGTGTCCTCGGCTCACCGCGCACCAGCGACCCCTGTGGTCTGGCCGGGCGCCTGCGGGCTTGCCTGTAAGCTGCTCAGGGCTACATTGTCCTCCGACAGCTCTGGGTGGCTGCATGGTGAGTCTGCAGTGTGTAAAAAAGCAGGTGGCTAATGGCACATGCTTCAGAGGACATTGTGTGTTCATCTTCGCCCCTCCCGAGTCAGCACAGGGGTGGTAGCAGTGAGCTGAGCTAAACAAAATCGTTGGACACTACTAAATTGGGTAGAAAATAACAAAAAAAAAAAAACATAATTGACAAATAGTAATTTAAAAAAATAAAAAAATAAATAAATAGTTTTCTTGACTGGTTTGCCCATCCCTGGTTTTAACAAGAGGAAAGTCATGATCTAAAAGTATATGAAACAATAAAAAATGAACTACGCGAAGTTGATAATTCAGAGGGTAAGAGATTAGAAATGACAAGCACCTTACTGAGAGCTCTCCTCCACACGGAGACTGCAGTAACAAAAGAGAGAGTCAGCTTAGAAATCTGCACAATATTCATAGATGTAAAAAGAAAAACCATGAGCAGGGCTTATGTTTCTTTTAGCCTTGACCTAGAGATGTTACTCCAAAATTGACCCAACTTTGTGTTCTGTAAACCAGAGGAGATAGAGTAATTAGTTTGTTTTATGACCAATGCTCCGTATTGTGAATCATTTATTTTCAATATTTTTTTGGTTAAGAAAAGCCAACTGAGATACCGTTCCAGCAGCAGTTACAATATATATTTGGTACTAATGTAAAATGAAGATTTCATTTTTTTTTTAGGGGCCATGTAAATAAGTAAACATTTCAGACAGTGTCTTCATCACCATGCAAACAGCAGAGTAATAGTCATGTCATCCCATTATGTGTGAATTTAAAGTATGGGGGGTTTATCCTGACCTGCTTTTTTTGATAAACCCCAGTGTGGTGGTCTGTTCTGTTTCCAGAGAAAACCGCTTGAATTGAAATTAGCCATGTATGACGAGGAGGAGTCAGACATGGATGAAAAATGCACAATCTGTCTTTCCATGCTGGAAGATGGAGAGGACGTCAGGTAAATAACTTCCTAACATACGTATACCATTGCCATTAAAAGATAACCTCACAAATCACAGCTTCAGTGCTGTGGAATACCTCAGCCGTGTTTCTAGATTGGGATGCTGTCCCAGTCAGAAGTGGTGCTCTTCACAATAATCCCACGCACCTTTTAGTTTCTATACATTTCAAAAAAGACGGTGACATAAAATCAAACGTTACAAATTCACATGAATTTCAACAGATTCATTTTCCGGTTCTAAAGAGAATTAGTTCAAGTGGAACAGCAATCTATTGTAATGCATATGCATTGGCAGCCATTTTTTAAAAAAATTAACAAAATATATACTACTTTGTTCCTGTTCATTTATTTTTATTTTTTTACTGTGATAGTCACAAGAGGCTGAAATCAGTAAATGACAGAAAAGTTTTAATAATGCTCGAACAATTGTGGAGTGTACCATTTCTTATATGCATGTGTGTTTTTGATGTAATTCAAAATACAGGCATATTAACTACAAACAGTAACACTGTAGCTACCATTTATTAATATTTACTCTACTACGTTCACATAACACACATATCCACGAGTGTGAGGATGGTACTCCAAACAATAACAACATGGATTTAAGTTACTTTACATATAATATAATCTTGTTGTAAGTACAGAACATTTTAAAGTGCATTCTTTTATTTAACGTTATCATTTTTAGATTTTTATGTTTCAGTCTCACATGGACAAAGTAAAATGTATAGCACTAAACTAAGACTGCCTTACTTAAGGCAACATTACTAGTGCTCCTCAGGGTCTGTGAAGCCAGCCGTGGGAATGTTTCTGATGTAGCCTATGGATAACAACTGAACTTTTCATTTTGCAGGAGGCTACCTTGTATGCATCTCTTCCATCAAGGCTGTGTGGATCAATGGCTGGCCACCAGTAGGAAGTGCCCTATTTGCCGAGTGGACATTGAAACACAGCTGACGTCTGACAGCTGATGCTTCCCTCCCTCCTGTCTGGATTTCCTGCCATTCCCTGGTTCCTCAGGCAATTTGCCAAATGTTTCAAAGTCTTCACCGCTTTCAACCCTGCCTTCTGAGCCAAGAGAGAAGACGACTCGACAAGCACACTCAAACTAATCAAAAGGCGAGAGGGCAGGATCTAGGTAGCAGTGTTGGGGCCTCGCTTATCTCGGGAGCTGGTTTTCCCAGATAAGACAATAAGCACAGCGCTATATTTATTAAAGCCATTTCATAAAGAAGTTACTAAAAGTCATAGCATGCAGTCCTTAACCTATTAAGGATTTGTACATATACCTCTACATTGCCTGGGGTATTCTTTGTTAAAAAATTGGTAACCCTATTTGCCTAATGCATATTGGTAGCTGTATGGGAAGTGGCTTACATTTTAACCCCTGATAAACTGCATTAGGGCCTCTATTACATTTAGTATGACTACTTCCTGAAATATTGTATTAGCTTAAGTCTAGTGGTGTTAGGGGTTGTCTGTAGTCTTCTTGTGAGTACAGGTATTGTTATACCAGAACTGCTTCAATGCAACTGTTATGTGGCACATCAAGGCATCTTACTGAAGGATGGATGCCTCTGCACTGATGGATAAGAACAAACCTCTGAAGAAAGCTTATGGGTGTTTGGGGAGTGTTATTTTTTTTTTTTTAAGGGGCTTTGGTGCCCGGTACAATGCAGAATATAAAAGTACATACATATTCCTGCTGAACAGAAAGAAAATCTCTTCCCAGATTGGTGTGTGGAGACCCACAGCCGGCTTACAGTACCGGCATACTTACCACAGTTAACAATGGTGCATCTTCACACTGTAGGCGCACCATAAAAATATGCATGTTTAAATGTTGGCTTAGGCAGTTTTGTTAGTATGTGACAAGGATGGGCGTCTGTGCATGAATTTGTTATCTGAGAGACATGATTTTTGTGGGGGAACAAAAATGGAAATGGCATTACTGACACAGGGTATCCTGCCTTCATCTTGTCATCGTATTGCCTGCTGGTTGGATCCTATTTAGATGTATACCTTAATGCCTAAAGAACAAGCACATTTCCTATGACAGAGCAACAAGCTCTTCTTTGTCTTCGTTTTATTTTTTATGACTGCAAAAACCATCCAGTGTTTGGAGAGAATGATAAGCTACTGTATGTAAACTCTTGTATTTTGGTGTATCAAATTTCCCCATGTGGTTGCTATGCTGTGTTGCTAGACCAACGCTGTAGAATATTCTACGACAGTTGCAGTATCCCTTTTATATTTTGGGTTTATCAATATCAAAGGGTATGATATAGCTAGGGGAAAAATAAGCCATTCTTTTGAAAACCAAACATCCATCTATCTATCTATCTATCTATCTATCTATCTATCTATCTATCTATCTATCTATCTATCTATCTATCTATCTATCTATCTATCTATCTATCTATCTATCTCTGAAAAACAATCGAAGTTTAACTGCAGTGAAAGTGCATTAAATTAAGACACAAGACTGTTCTGTAACGTCCAATGTATTGCAATTACACTGAATTAAAACTACAGTGGTGAGATTATAGTGCTAGGAAGTATAGGTATAGAACAGTATAGTGCAGTTACACAGTCTAAATGCACTCCATACGAATCTAACCCAATAACAGTTGTTATATATGGGTGTGTACCTATCTATGCATGTGTTCAATCATTATCTGCCCCATTGCTGCTAGGTAACGCTCGGTTTCAGTATCATTGTTTTTCATACTGAGCATTCTTGGGCGTTCTGCTGGCAGTGCCCATATATCTCCCCACCAGCATGATAGCACAGAGCAGCTAGCTAGAATTCTCTTAGCCATTGTTTGAAGGAGAAGTTCTATAGCATATTATACAATAGTACTGCCAAAATTATTATAAAACTTTATTATTATTTTTTTTTTTTTGCAACAGTACTTTTTAAAAACTCATGTCTTAAGTCTTGGTCACCCAAAGCATCTTAATGGAGAGGCCTCTGTGGTTGGCTAATATAACTTAGTGGAGGTTTTAAGTACTTGTTACATTTCTTTTAACTGGGTTTCACCAATGCTTATAATACAATAAAATAAAACATTACATGTTTTTAACAATTACTCTTTTATTTAGAAAACAACAAAGGAATCGCTGTATAAAATGATTTTAGCAACTTGCAGCTATCTTTCTTTAAACAACTTACTTAGCAAGCTACAGAGAATATAGGAAGTTGCAAACATTTTCGCTAAAACACACATTAAGTTTTATGAATACAGCTCACCATATTTAAACAAAAACAACAGTTCAGTGGAATCGGGTGGGGATGGGAGTGAAGGATTTGACATATCACTGGTGTGCCTGTGGTTTTAGTTACTTGCTGTCATAGATCACAGGCATACAGTGAGCTTGGAAGTGGAATAAGATTCCCACTGATTCAATGTTGAACATATTGGAATCTTTCCCGGTGCATTTCTAGAGTAGAACAATTAGAGCCTGCTAGCAAGTTACAGCCTCAGAGCAAGCATGTATTATGAGAATAAATGGTGTATTAGTGCTCACAGCTTCGCTGTCTAAAGAAATGGGGATACTGCATTCTGGTTCAGTGGAGTATTCTATGAGATTTTTTGATAGTTTACAGGGTGTTGTAAGTTGAAATGCCTTAAGTATTTAACAATCATAATTTATTACTAACTGTAGATATTGTGGGTACAAATTTAATTTTTTATAGTTTGGTTGTTTTGCTATTTTAATTATAATTTATTTATTTAGAAATAACACAAAATGTAAAAAAAAAAAAAAATATTACCTCATTTTACATTGTTTTATGGGAATGCTTTGCATGCGGTGGTATTTTACAGAAAAGCAAAAAAAAAAATATCCACTTTTCTTTTTAGTTTAAGAGATCAGGGTGTGTGATTCAAAGGTGAAGTACTGTGGTGCAGTTAATCTTGGATACATTCCATTAAAATGCAATTTCTATGATTCCGTATGCTGTGAATTAGTGGACAAACTGCAATATAGTGGAGATGGTTTAGTAAATATTATTTTGCTTTGGCACTCTTAGTTAGTACTTAGTTAGGCTACCCGTCCACTGGCATTTTGTAAGTTTTCCTTTGAACTGTTTGTTTTTTTGCCATCTTTTGACGTACATCTTTTGAACCAGTTTTAACGTTACCTATTTAAATCTCTTGTTAAACAGTTACAACATTTTACTTTCATAAGTTAACAGCTCCAAGTGCCTCTTTATTTTAGTGGCAAATAAGCTTTTACATTTTTAGTTACCTTAACTGCAGTTTTGGATTCCACTATCCCAATGGTTTATTCTTCTGGTTCAAAGTTGTAATTTCTCTAAATGCATTGTAATTCATTAAGTAAAGGACAACTTGCTTATCGTGTTTAAGAGAATTATATAAAAAAATGAATATGAAAAATATTGCCTTTGCATCTTTCTATTTATTGCCACTTTTTGTTATTTAAGTTTGTAAAACAGGGCTGGCATGAATTCAGCTTTATACGTACGCCTGCCTCCTCTTTGTGCAATCCAATTTAGGTGCTGTATCCAAGATTACAATACACATTTTCACATGTACTCAATCCCTCCAATGTAGTATTGTTTTACCCCCACCCCCATAGCCGAGAGACAGAATGTGCACACAATCACTGCATATCTCAGGCAGTCTTCGAAGGGTCACTTGTTTGACTACACCAAGGAATCTTAAATTGGTCCCAAAAATGTTGATTTAGAAAGAGCTGTAGTCTTTCAGATGCTGATTAAAATGTCATTTCTAATTACATGTCCTCCTATAGCTAATTCTGTTTTACCGTGCACCCAATTTGTACAGCTTGGTAAAATTGTGTCCTGATCACTAACCATTCACACTGCCACTTATCCCTTCCACTGCCTTTTTATCCACTATGTTAGATTTCCAGCCACAGTAGTAAGAATGGAAAACAAGAACCGACTTCTATTTTAAAATACAACCTATTTACATGCATGTTTTTTTTTTTAATCAGGTCCAAATATATACATTCTAAAACAGCAAATATATATTGCAGATTCATGTCTTAAATAACAAATGCTGACTTGCTGCTGCTCATTTTAAAAGTTGTGTTCCTTTACAATGCCAGTGGAAAGGTTGCCCCATTTTATTTTTCTTTGTACAAGCAACTGCTGTTTTGCTGGAACTGCGCAATGTTTTACTACATAGAATATTTTATAGAAGAAAAAATTGAAATATTTATCATTAATATTAAAGCAATAGCGTATTAATGATGATGAAGAAGAACTAGAAAAGTGTGTCGTGTAAAATCCTAGATTCACTTTTTGGTGGATTTTGTACTTTTTTATTATTACTACTACTACTACTACTACTACTACTAATAATAATAATAATAATAATAATAATAATAATAATAATAATATATAATAGTAATAATTGCATCGCTGAACCCAAACTGTTCTCTTTTCATTTCCCTGTATATTACCAATTTTTTGTATGTGTTTTTTAAATAAATAATTAAGAAATGCAAAACATAACGTGCTTTAGAAAAAAAAAACAAAAAAACTACCAGGTTCCCTGATTTCTAAGAAAAACATTTCAAGGTAACATTTAAAATGTGTATCAACAGCTGTGGAATAGATGTTATTGCTGATATCCCACAGGAATTCATGTGTGTAACCATTACTGGTATTTTAGCATATTTCATACAAAACCTACAAACTATATATGTTACTCGCAGTCACTCAACAACGGAGCACTTGTAAAACTTATTACAGAATTTGTAGCATTTGTATAGTAAAACATGCCTAGACCATCATCACTTGGGACCAGAGTATTGTGCTATAGAACAAGAAATAATTCAAAGCACATACCAACCTGAATCTAGAGCCTTTCTGGGGAATAAATGACTGGCTAGAGAAAATAGCTCCAGAGCCCTGGATCTTAATCATTAAAGGGGCTTAATAATGGCACTGCTGTCCTTACAGTATAGTGGTTTTAAAGAAGTGATTAAACATTATGTTATGTATCAAAACTCTGGTTCCATGAAATAGAAATGTTATCCATTACCAATTGCGATATACCTCTGTGTAGCCCCCACTGCAATCCCCTTCTGTATCTACAGTAGCTGGGTTTAGGACCCAGGGGAGCCCTGCGGCAGGCATGCATTCAGTGCACGAGGCAAGCTCCATACTTGACAATCTACGATGGCTTTGTGTGTGATAAGCCCTACTCATCCAGTAAAATGTAAAAAAATAAAAAGATATTGATGCAAATTCCAAGCTTCTTGGACCACAACATATTCTCATATAATCCTAAACAATGTTGGAGGCATACTTTCTGTAAACTATGCAGGATTGATTTTAACGATGGGACATGGGAGCAAGAATGATGTTTGTGGTAAGCAGGAAAGATCACAAAAACACCAAAAAGCCAGCGGCGCTCAGAGAACCAGCGCTTCAATAAGATCTTTCATTGCCAAAGGAAAAACGGAGCTCAAGAAAGTTACATATGCAGAGACATTTACATCTTTTGAGTAGTTGAGCAAATCTGTAGCAGATGTTCCCAGACTCAAATTGCACAGTATTCTGCAGGAAAGAATACAAATATTTAAAGGTGTTTCTATTACAATTTTAGCATCAACATTCCTTTAGAAATTCAGATTGATTTACAACATATGTTTATATACAGCATTAGTGTGAACATTTAAAATAGAAGATAGATGACAATGAAATGTACTGACAGTGGTAGTATTGATCCGCCACATATGTGCAGTGTATTGAATAATATTTCAATGCCACGTTGTTGATTTTGGCCTTTTTTTATGATGGACTGTCACAGATGGCTTGAGTGGTGCATGTGGATGGTGACGTCAAGTTCAGGAAGCAACCCAGAGACAGGCAGTACAGAAGTTGAAACCAAGACGCAAAGACAGCACTCAGTGTTTTTATTAAACAAACAAATAAAAGATTTAAACAAAAACAGCACACGACACTCAAGGCCAAAATAAATAGACAAACAAAATGGACTAACACTAAACAAACCCGGTCAGTCCGAACAAACACACAAGTGTCATGCTGGTCCTTTCAGCACGAAATAGCAATTATAATTAATTATTCTTTTAAAGCTTACTCCCGACTTTCTATCCCATTCTCTACTCACTGAACACACAACCATGAATGAGTGAAACGTGCCTCTTTTATGCAGCTGTACCAAGACTCAATTGCTAAACAATCTTTCAATTGTAATCTCAGTACATCTGCCCGTGGACTAATTGTTGTAAGGTCGTAAGGCTGTCAGCAGCAATGCCTCCCTCGGGTGGTGGAAGTAGAGGCAGCTCCTGCTGCTCTCCTCCTCCTGGTGGTGGAGGCGGCAGAGGCAGACGTAGCCCCCTCGCTCCCCCCTTCTGGGTGCTGGATGCACCGGCTTCCCCCTTCTGGGCTCTGGACGCACAGGCTCCTCCCTTCCGGGTGCTGGATGCTCGTGCTCCCCCCTTCCTGGCGCTGGACGCTCGGGCTCTCCCTTCTGGGCGCTGAAGACAGCAGGGTTTCTCCCTCTTGCGCTGGAAACCCTGCTACCTGGGCTGCCGTTCTCTTTATCGCTGCCTTCTAGTAGCAGAGGACCAACTCCACACCTTCCTCCAGGGTCTTTGGAGTTTGTTATCCCTCATAGGCCTCCTATCACTGCTTGTCCATTAGCCACAGAACCCGGATGGCTATGGGCATGGACTGGGCCTCCAGCCCAGGATTGTTCTGGATACAATCCCGCAACCTGATGGTATCTTCTGCCATTGCATCTTTTTTTCCATCTTCCTCGAAACACTACAAAAACAACAACAACAAAAATCTGACTCCTCCAGAGGCGCTGTATCCTACAATGCACCATATATCACTGATGGCTTGAGTGGTGTGTGTGGGTAGTGATGTCAGGTTCAGGAAGCAACACAAAGACTGTACTGAGGTTGAAACTGAGACGCAAAGACTGTGCTCAGTGTTTTTATTAAACAAACAAACAAAAGATTTAAACAAAAACAGCACATGGCACTTGAGGCCAAAATAAATAGACAAACAAAATGGACTAACACTAAACAAACAGTGGAACAAACAAACAAACATGGTGAGTCAGAACAAACAAACAAGTATTGTGCTGGTCCTTTCAGAATGAAATAGCAATTATAATTAATTATTCTTTTAAAGCCTACTTCTGACTTTGTCTCCTGTTCTCTACTACAAAATACCATAATCTGTTTGGAATAAATATTTTAGTAACACTCTTGTAGTATGTTAAACTTGCTAGGCTTGTTGCAAATGCTTTTTTTTTTATCTCATGATGCTACCAAGGCATAATTACCCCTCACATTCAATTGTTGTGCACAAGCTTTTAACTGCAATGATATTTAAAAAATAACATCACAGAGAGAGGAATGCACAGAAAATGTATGGTGCAATCATCGCTATTTACTAGAACGATTATATTTTGTGTGCCCAATTAATCAATTGCTATTTTGAGGCTTAACTGACAGGCCCAATGTGTACTTTCACTACAAAAAAATATATAGCTGGGAAATATGGTACAATAGGATGTACATCCAATCTGCAGAATGTGGCAAAAGCACAACAACGAAAGCAGGAACATGCCCTTAAGTACATACAGTGGCTCTCAAAAGTATTCACCTCCCTTGGACTTTTCCACATTTTATTGTATTACGACATGGAATCAAAAAGGATTTAATTAGGAGTTATAGCCAATGATCAACACAACAGTCCATAATGTCAAAGTGAAAAATAAAATCTACAAATTGTTCTAAATTGATTACAAATATAAAACAGAAAATAATTGATTGCATAAGTATTCACCCCCTTGAGTCAATATTTGGTAGAGGCACCTTTGGCAGAAATTACAGCCATGAGTCTATTTGAATAAGTCTCTGCCAGTTTTGCACATCTGAACTCAATTTTTGCCTATTCTACTTTGCAAACTTGCTCAAGCTCTGTCAAGTTGGATGGGGACCTTTGGTGAACAGCAATTTTCAAGGCTCTTTCCACATATTCCCAGTTGGATTGAGGTCTGGGCTTTGACTGGGCCACTCCAGAACTTTGACCTTTTTGTTGGCTGTATGTTTGGGGCAATTGACCTGCTGGAAGATAAATCTTCTCCCAAGTCCCAGGTAGACTCTATCTTCACGTGTTTTCACGTTGACCTCTATCTTCACGTGCTTTCCAGGCCCATACATAGAGAAGCATCCTGATAGCATGATGCTGCCACCACCGTGCTTCACGGTAGGGATTGTGTTCTCAGGATGATGTGCAATATTAGGCTTGCGCAAACATAGCGCTTAGCGTTGAGGCCAAAAGGCTCTATTATGGTCTCATCAGACCATAGAATCTTTTTCCACTTGGTCTCAGAGTCTCCCACATGCCTTCTGGCAAACTCTAGCTGAGATTTGATGTGAGTTTTTTTCAACAATGGCTTTCTTTTTGTCACTCTCCCATAAAGGCCAGTTTTGTGAAGCAAAAGTTTTGTAGAACCTAGTAAAGGTATGTGGCAAAGTGCCCGCCCCTGTGTGTATTTTCTGTTATATGTTATGTGTTAATGTTGGCGTATAGTCATATAAATGGGTCTGTGTAACACGAATGTTTAAAATGTATATCTGTATTTAGGCACAAGGATTGCACAGCACTTCACGTGCAAGTAAAATGTAATAATATGTGAGCACGGGGAATTGCACTTTATTAATTCACGTGTAGTTGTACCAAGACTCCAATTGAATGATTGATTAGCAATCGAGTCATGGTACAGCTGCATAAAAGCTGCATGTTTTCACCCACTCGGGGTTGTGTGTTCGGTGAGTGGAGAACGGGATTGGAGACGGATGTAATTGTGATAATTGTAAGAAAAATAGAAGCTCACCATGTTTGTCTGTGTAGTCCGTTTTGTTTGTCTATTTTATTCCTGTGTTTTTGTTTGTTGCAACCTTTTTATTTCCTGACTGTCTGTTTACTTATTAAATGCTGAGCGAGACCATTCGCTCAGCTCCACCAAACTCCACCTCTCTGTTGCTTATTTCCTGGCTCTGGTCTGACACCACCCACTCCGGCCGTCTTTGTGACACATGTTGTCAGTACCGGGACAAGAGCGCCTCCAAGCGTCAGACCAGGGATACTGTGGGTGTAAAATTCATAAAAAAATAAAATATAAAAAAATGGGATGGGAGGAAGAAAGGCAGCCATGGCATAATCGCCAGGAGGAGTTGAAAGAAGGAGGGGCTCCATGGTGTGCCATGGAGTATGGGCACCTCCGGGAAGTTTGCCCCTATGAAGATCCTCTCTTTTTGAAGGCCCTCGATCAGGGAAAGGTGGAGGATGCGGAGGAGTGGCTTCGCATGAAGATCACAAGACCAGTCCACAGAAAGGAGAAGAAGTGAATGCCAGCTCCACAGCCAAAAAGGGAGGAGTTGGTGCGTCCACAACCCAAGAGGGAGGAGTCTGTGTTGGTTTTGCCTCCAGAGTCAGAGGGAGAGGAACCATCTCCAGTGCCAGATGAAGAGGAGCCGTTGCTGCCGTCTCCAGTGCCAGAGAGAAAGGTCCCACCGCTGTCTCCAGAGCAGGAGGGAGAGCCGCACCAGTCCCCTGTAACAAGGGTAGACTGCACGGTGCTCCCACCTCCACCGCCAGGAGATTACATGCCTCTGCCACCTCCATCGGCAGGAGCAGGGCAGCAGGAGCTGTCTCGGACTCTGCCACCTTCACTGGCAGGAGACTACACGACTCCACCAGCTCCGTCGGCAGGACCTGGACAGCAGGAGCTGTCGCGGACTCTGCCACCTTCACTCGCAGGAGACTACACGCCTCCACCACCTCCACCGGCAAGAGCAGAGCAGCAGGAACTGCCTCTGCCTCCACCACGTCCACCAGCAGAGGGTGAATGCCTGATGGGTTCCCATCCACCAGCAGAGGGTGAATGCCTGCTGGGTCCCCATCCACCAGCAGAGGGTGAATGCCTGCTGGTATCACTTCCCCCACCAACACGAAGAGAGGAACTGGAGCTGCCTCTGCCTCCATCATCATCAGGGGGAGAGGAGCAGGAGCTGCCTCTCCCTGCACCAGAAAGACCAGGAATAGATGCTGGCGGTCCTCAGCAGCCCTTGCATAGGCTGCTGAGGGAAGCACGGGGAAGAACCGCCTGGCCACAGTGGCCGAGAAGAGGGCCAACACCCGCACACCAGCTTGTCCTGACTCCCTGCCTCGCTTCTCCCAAGGATGCCTGGCTCGCTTCGTCCAAGATTGCCTGCCTCGCTTCGCCCAAGGATGCCTGCCTGGCATTGCCTGGGGTTGCCAGCCACTCCGTATCGCCTGGGGTTGCCAGCTGCTCCGCATTGCCTGGGGTTGCTGGAACTGCTTCGCCAGGGGTTGCAGTCAGCTCTGCTTGGCCACAGGGGTCAGTGTGGCCGGAGCCCCACCAGAGGGAGCTGCCGGCTATGATAAAGGGGGGAGAGGTCAGGAGATCACCTTTCCCCACAGCAATTTTGCTGCAGGAGTTCTAGGGGCTGAAGTCCCCCCAGAGGGAGCTGCCAGCTATAAAGGGAGGGGGAGGTCTGGAGACCACCAACCCCAGCAGCTTTTCTGCTGCTGGACTTGCCCCGGCTGAAGGAGTCAGTCTGGGAGCTGTCAGCATGTCTTCTGACAGCCGCACCATTGGCAGCATTTCCGCTGCCAGTGGTACAGCGGGAGGAGAGATTCGCCCCACTGTCTCCTAAGCCAATAAGGGGCTACTGAGATCACCTTGGCCTGGTCCTGAATGATTGTCTCCAGACTAAGTGGGGGCATAGCGAGCGGCGAGAAGGCATGTAACAGTTGCCTTGGCCACTGCTGTTATGGAGAACCAAAGGGGCAGTGGTTCGATTCCTGGGAGGCAAAGAGATCTATCTCTGCCCTCCCAAATCTCTCCCCAATGAGGTTCACCACCTCAGGGTGAAGCCTCCACTCTGAGATGCTGGAAACTTGGAGACTGAGAGACCTGAGGCCACCCTGGTGGTTTATATAGACCACCACTGTTGTGTTGTCTGCCTGCAGCTCAACATATTGATGTGGAGACTCTGCCAAGGGGTGTTCCACACCCCCTGTACCCCCCTGCCATTCCACACAGTGCCCCAGCCCAGGCTGGATGTGTCCATGGTGACGACCTCTCTTCTGGTGACACTGCTCAGTGCTACGCCGAAGTGTAGATTTCTATCAAGAGAGTGCCTTTAGACAGTGACGAGACACTGTCAATAGGTGGCCGCGATTCAACAATGCTGAAAAATCCTGCTGTCAAACCAGGGCATAGCACAGGAGAAGGTAGGGTCAGAGAAGCTGCTGCCAACAAGCCCAGAAGTTTCTGGAATGTCATTACTGTGAGCACTCTGTTGAGTTGAAATAGCTCTAAATAGGTGGCTTTTTTCTGCACTATGATGTCTGACAGAGTGGACAGCATGGACTTGGAGTCCAAGCACACTTCTAGATAGGAGGTTGTCTGAGAAGGCACGAGCTGGCTTTTTGCATAATTCACCCAACCTTTGAAGGTGGCCGGTGACCAGTTCCGTGTAAGTGTCTGTCTGAGCTGGAGACTGGGCACAAATGAACCAGTCGTCCAAATAATTGAGTACTCTGATAACATTGGGTCTCACTTGACCAGTATAGCTTCCATGCACTTCGAAAAGGCACAGTGAGCTAGCGAGAGGCCAAACAGCAAGACCCTGAACTTGTACGCTGTTCCCTGAAAGGGTAACCGTAGGTACTTGCTGTATGCTGGTTTTATGTGGATGTGGAAATAGGTATCTTTTGAGGTCCACTGTGGTGAAACAGTCATGTAGCCTGATTGACTGCAACAGCTGTTGCATTGTCAACATTTTGATCCTCCTTTGGCTGAGATACAGGTTGACCAGTCTGAGGTCAAGGATTGGTCTGAGGCCACCATCCCACTTGGGCAGTAGGAAGTACCTGGAGTAGAACCCTTCTTCCAACTGGAGGGGATGTACTATACAAATAGCTCACCATTGCAGCAGAACTGTTACCTCCTGTGGCATTTTTTGGGTCCTTGACTGATTTTGGAGTTGCACCCCCAAAAGGAGGGGAACTGTGTTTGAACTGCAGTGAGTAGCTGGTTTAAACTGTAGTAAGCACCCAGATGTCCATGGTGCACTGATGCCAATAATCCAGATGGCTCCCTAAGAAGGGGCCCTGGGCCTGTGGCAACACACCCCCTGGGCCACTTCTCACCTTGTGGCTTGTGGTCACTTTTTTGGAAGCAAGCGCACCAACTCCTTCATGGATTCCTGTGCGCGGTGAAAATGCTGAAACATCTCGTCCACCGCAAGACCAAAGGAAGGCCCTGGTGTAATAGGGGCATCCAACAGCTGAACTTTGTCCCCATCAGCATGAGCTGTAGCCAGGTGACCCCAGGATGACCCCAGGATGACTGAATCTCAAAGAGGACACAGCAGAGGTGTCAGGCTCATCATTGAAGATTAACTGCAGGGGGCGTGCTGTCTGACTCCACATCTGAAGACGGGAACGTCAGTTCCTGTTCACCCACCCCCTCAGAGGTGATGAGTGATGATAGAATGCATCATCCTGCTGCCAATAGTCCATAGCTCATAGCCCCCTAGGACCCCAAAGCGACAGGCGGGACAGGCGGGACAGGCGGTGCTGAACATTCATGCAGCAACTCTGTGAGGACAGTTCCTTGGCAGGAAAATGCTGCCCAAAGCTTGTCCATTTGCTCTGAGCGCTTAGACCAGTGACCATTCTTTTTCCTCAGCGGAGTCACGTGTCACGCGTGTGGGTAGCCGCTGTTCAAGCATACAGAGAGACAGACGTGGTGTTGATGTTGAAAACGCTGGCACAGGCGCGCAGGTTTTATTATCAAACAAACAGAAAACGAAAGTAAAATAAAGGTGGTCATGTGACGTTACCAGCGATGGTAACGCACAGAGGACTAGTACATCAAGCTGTACAAAAAGTGCAAAAGAAAACACAGTACAACAAACTATAAATCAAAGGTGCCTTGAAAACGACAGGCCTTGCAGCAGCCCCGATCACAGCAATCACCATGCTTTTATACTGACGCTCCGCTGAGACACGCCCATTATCTGCTGGAATAGCTGATTGCTTTCAGCTGCTGCTCCACGCAGATGTGTAATTGTCCCTGGCGGAGCGCCACAGCAGCTAAACAATTAATTAAATCAATATGTTAACAATTAACCCAAAAACATACAATAAACTACATAGTTCCCCATATGCAGGGCTTACGCTTTGCCACAGGGAGGAGTAGGAGAGGCAGAAGAAAATGAAGAATGATCTTTCCTGTGCATGTTGTCTGCTCTCCCTTGGCACAGAGCCACTGGGTGAGGACGCAGCCTCCTCTGTAACAGACGGTCATAGGGGAGCACTGTGCATAGGTGAGGGATGCAGAGCGCTCTGTAGAGCTGTTGGAGAGATGTTTCTCCAGTGCACACTTGGAGAAATGCACACAAAACTGTCATAAAATGCAGTTCACCAGTGTCTCTTTGCGTGCTCTGGCTCCAGGCAGGAAGAGCATCTGCCATACTTGTCCTCCTCAGGCAGGCTGGCCTTGCATGTCTCGTAGGGATAAAACTCAGGCATTATGCAAATAGCAAGCAATGTACAATAAGAATGTACAGTAGCTGCCCCAGCTGCTAAAAGATAATGATGAGGCTGTTCAAGACCCAACAAGACCTGCTCGGAACTGGGATAGTACCAGGTTGGTATAGTATGGTGTCGGAACCGGGACGGCACGGGTCGTTTGGTACCGGTTCTGTGCTTGTAGCAGCAGGTTAGTACAATGCTGTACCTGTGTGGTAATTTCAGTCCAGGTATGATACAGTACGGAAACGGGAATACAGCGGGTCGTGACCTCGGTACCGGTAAGGTCTACCAGTCCGTGGGTAGCACTGTATAGGGATGCCCAGCTGTGTATGCTACTGGCAAAGCCACCCAGACAGTACTCACACAAGACTGAGGGAAGCCTGCTTATTACAATGAACTATCAGCTTTTTGGAACCGAGATGGTACCGGGTTGCTTTGGTACTGGTTCCGTGACTGTAGTACTGGGTCAGTAGTGTAGGGTAACAACGGTACCAATGGTACGATACTGTACGTATAGTACGCTACCGGTGCAGTGTGGTGCGGTATTGGAACGGTTTATTCAGCACCATACTGGTTCTGATTTAGTAAGGGTCCAACCGGTTCGCAGTTGTAGCGGGTAGCAGTGTATAGGGATGGCCACCTGTGCAAGCTACTAGCAAAACCACTCAATCAGTACTCACACAAGACTGAGGGAAGCCTGCTTGTTAGTAACCTAACAGCCCTCATAATGGTGATGATAAAGTTGTCACCAAAACGGCATTGAGATGCTATGGGAAGGATTTCCAAAGCAGTCTCTTGGTCCTGCACAGCGCTGCTGAGCCCAGAAACTGCTCTCACGACACGTGTACTGCAGCATGCAATGCAGAAAAGCCTGCGTGTAGTCTCTGTGAAAAGAGAAAAATATAATGAGAAAAAATATTCTCTCATACAATAATACAGCAATACAATTACTTAAATTATACAAACTGTCTCGTAATGTTGTCTGAAGCCAAAACAAGAATAAAATAACTCCACTGGGAGCTATTACAGTCTGGGGGAGAGTACAAAATCAGCTGACTTACAGTGATTGATCCCTGGGAAGGGGCGATTCAAGCTGTCGGCTTCACGCGGGGCACAAGGCCGCAATGGGATGTAAAAAACAACAGACTGTAGTGCACAAATAATGGTAATTAGTAAAACTAATCTAGATTATTTATAATATCACATATAATTTGTGTAAAACACAATAAAAATGAACATTTATCATAGAAGAAAGTAATAAGTACTTTTCTGAATAGACTCTCCTGTCAAGTCAGAAAAATAGGGTTGGATTGTGGCAAAACGTGCAGCATCTTATCTATAGTGGGCTGGAACGTGTGCCCTGGCGTAACTGGCACATCAAGCCTGAGAGAGCCAAAGCTGCCTTTGGGCAATCACCAGGGCTGCGATGTTCCTGCCTAAAGTTTGCTATACTTTGACAGCTGAAGCAGATGGTGCAGTACATCCAACCACTTGGGCGAGGTGCGACATTGCTTGTTAGGGCAAGAAAGCAACGCCAGGCTGGGCAGCTGGATTGGGGGGGGGGGGGGGGGGGGGGGGGGATGGAAGCCTTAACAGGCGGGACGTGGACAAGGCTCAGCTTCTCTGCATTGTGCATCCCACAAAGTTTATCAATCACTCAAGAGATAGCGGGGGACTGCACCGCCTGCAAAAAATCTGGCAGTATCGTGGGGTGTGAGCGATACAGGCTCGGTAAGGACTTGGTACTGAGCAGTGGAAATAGGTGGCGGTGCGCTGAAAAGTGAATGTTCTGCAGAGGCCTCTTGGCAAAGATGCACAGCATGCACCAGCAATTTGATGTAGGGGCCGGGATTCCTACTATTAGCCTTCGTTAAAGTCATGCTGACCTGCTGCTCAACTAAAGCGGCATAAAACACTGGGGAGGTGTCCTCCCCAGCTCTTTGATGCCAGTCAACACTGTCATGCAGAGTAGCTATAAAAGCCTTTAACAGCAAGTGTCTCGTCTTGAAGCACAGAGCAGCTGCTGATTAAGTAAAACAACTGGAACTAGGGGCCTTCTGTGTGAACAAGCTTTGTAGCCAAGCAATAGGGAGACTACTCACTTTCACTCTGAAGCAATCTCCCCAGAACAAAAGGAGGCAAAGAAAAATGTATGTACTTTTCTTTCCTAATGTTACTAATACAAATATTACTCTATTGCTTTTGGCACTAGAGGGAGAGAACAAGAAATAGATGAAAATGCTCCAGAGGAGTGCAGCAGCAAGGAGTTAGCCCAGAGTGGGAACAGGATTCCAGGGAAGGAGTGGGGAAACCTGCCGGCTTTCAGTGGTGCACAAGGCCATGGTGGGAAGTAACCAAAACCGAGGGCTAAAGGTGCAGAAAATATGCAGTATGTATATATTTTTTTCTGAAGGAAAAGGCAGAGAAATTGAAAACAATGGACTTCTCACAAAACAACCGTGATGGGTAGACCCAGTGCTCCTTCTCTGACAAGGCTGAAGATAAAATGGCGCTGATCCCTTATGCTCACGGCACTTTATCTCCTCGGGGGTGGGGACTCAGAGCCTGATGCAGAGTGGGCTGTCGAGCGGCTTTGACATACGTATTCAGGTTAAATTGGGTTACACAGAGGTATATCCCAATTGGAAATGGCTATGCTAATAAAACTATAAAAACTGCCAAAATAAACTGATCTGTATTTGTTTCTTGACACTTAATTTGTGTCTGCTGGGAGACCAATAATAAGCCATAGATTCAAATTAGTAATATAAAATAACATGTTTTTTTTTTTTTTTCAATTAGACCTTATAAACGAATCAGGTTTTACCAAAATGAGAAAACAACAGGGGCTCCGTGTATGTGTCTGCTTTTGGTGTGATACTGCTAGGGTCTACTTACTTTCTCAATGCATAAACAGCATTTCCATGTTAGAAATACAGAAAAGAAAAATCATGCATATGCATATTATTTTTCCAAGTTTCCAGTTCATTTTTGTTTAAAATAGCTGGAAATTGAAACCAGATTTTGTCTCAAATGTTCTCCATGAAGGCCAAATGAGTGACATAGATATTGAACTGGAGCCAGCCACTTCAGATTTGTCTGATTCGAATAAAGTATTTCCTCCTTTATATCTGCTATTTTTACCCACCTATTGTACATAAAACACACCTCACCTCATCTCCTGAACTGTGTGGAACAGGAGTCCAAGTTGCAAATGTAGAAACGATATGTAAAATCAATCCTAAAACACAGATGTTTCTTAAAGTATGATCCTTTTTATGCTGCTTGTTAGATTGTAGTTATTTCTTTGCATTCCAAGTCTCAGGCCGGATGCAAAAAAACAAAAAAATGAATAAACACAGCTACTTTGCTAACCTCTTGTAGCACTTCTGCAGTCTTTGTAATATACAGTTGTAGTCAAAAGTTTACATACCCCAGTGGAAAAGTATAATTTCTAGAAATTTGTCAAAAACAAATATACGAAAAAAAACATTTGTAGCAAAAGTTTTGCTTTTGTGGCTTTAGTAAAAAAAAAATAAAGTTACAAGAAATAGATGTCTACAATTATTTTTTTTTAATTTGCAAAAATGCTAATTCAAAAGTATTCATACCTTTTGATGCTATGATAGTATTATCTACAAGATGCTAGCAATTTCAATATGATAGTGCAGAACCTAACTCTAGAAATGCAGGACTGTGGGGTTTCCATTTCAACCATAGGTCGAGTATTGCATGGTGAAGGTCTCAATGGTCCTAGGCCAAGGAAAAAGCCACAAGGACAATTGCTTAAAGTTTGCAAAACTGCATTTGAATGATGGGTATGAGTTCTGGTCAAAGGTTTTTTGGAGTGATGAAACAAAAATCGAGCTATTTGGTCACATTGATAGTTGTTCCGTTTGGAGAAAGTCTGGTGAGACATACAAAGAAAAGAACGTCATACCTACTGGCAAGCATGGAGGTGGTAAGATCCTGCTATGAGGTTGTTTTTTTCCTCTAATGGCACAGGAAATTTTGTTCCAATACACAGTAAAATTGATTCCATAGCATGTCAAAAGATATTGGAAAATCGTCTGAAAACCTCCATCATAAAACTTGCTTAAAGCGCAACAGAATGTTCCAACATGACAACAATCCAAAGCACACATCAAAATCTACTTGGTTAAAGAAGAATAAAATCAAGGTTCTGGAATGTCCTAGTCAGTCCTGATCTAAATCTTTGTTGAAGATGGCTGTGCACAAGAGAAGTCCTCGAATGTAAATGAACTGGAACAATTTTGCATTGTCCAATAGCTGGAGCAGTTCATGTAGAAGTGTATCTGGCAGAATCCTGGGGAGAGCAATGTTAAGTGGACCCTTGTTGTTTTGTGCTCCATGTTATTTGACAGACAAGATATACCTGTGCATGGGCTCCTTTCTCCTAATAGAATAGCTGCAACCCCCCTGTAAACTAGATTCAAGCAAACAAGTCTGGAACAATCACATTGTTTTATAAAATACATCTTTAACTTAGAAAACCTAAAATATAAATGCAATGTTACATTACAACATAGTTCAGAGTTCTTTAAATATACATTCATTAAAAAATATATCTTCCTGATATATAAAGGTGAGCTTTTTGGGATTTAATGTTTTAGGTCCTGTAACTAAAGTGCAGTGTTAAAAATAAATAAATAAAGATTGCATATGTATAGTACATACCACAATACCGTTGCTGTTATTCTAAGCACGCTCTTGAGGTAGAAGAGTGTGCTATTGCATTGCAGCAATTCTCAAAACCCTGGTGGTATCAGTACAAAAATAACCAAAAAAGCCAAGTAATAAATTGTTTGAGATATAGTAAGGCAGAAATTAGTTTGCATGCTTTTAAGCTATAGGAATTTATTTTGAGTTTATTTTCAAAACTTTTCTAATGATTTTTACTTGACACTGTATCAAACTAATTCGCTCAATACATTAACGTTAACACATTAGCGTACACATCTGCAACTGTATAATTAATATTTAAAACTGAACAAAATAAGGCACCTTATATTTGGAACCAAATGTGAAAATGTCTTTCTAAAAATAGAAACTAATCCATATAGAAGGCTAGATAAACCCTTTTTGTTAGAAAAAAGTGCCTTTTACCAACGTTTGTATTATACACATAGTTTTCAGTAAGAATTCTCAGGAAAAAAAATGTAAGTTTTTAAAAATGAAACATTTCATGTAAGTTGTCCACTCATTTGAAAAAACACAAATGTGTCTCTTGATTCATTACTTGACTTACTGGAAATGTTGCCATTTCAAAATTTTAATTTATTAGAACTGTGCTTTAGGCTGTCAATTTAGGCTGTTTTTATATGTCTAAGTTTATCACAAAAGCTTTTGTTCCAATTACATTAAAACATTTTAAAGAGTGTGCTGGGATCAAAATACATAATGTGACATACTCAGCCTTCCCAGCATCTTTCTGTTCTCATGAGGTCCTGTTTTGAACTAAATGTAAAAAAAAAAAAAAAATACATGTTTGTAAGTGAATGGAATTTGCCAAATTGGAGAGGCTCTTGTCTACAGCCTATAAAACCTGGCTCAGATGGGCTAAGCAGCTTTAACTACTGTAAAAAAACAAAAAAAACAAAACTAAAGTAAATTATGTACTATTTCGGGTACAGCATTCTCCAGGTCTGTCCATCAGCTCTCTTCTTGTCCAACCATTTGCCACAAAGGAAAAGAGTGGTGACGCCCGTGGCAGTATTTGTGATCTCCACTCTGTCCAATAACCATCCTGGACTCATGCTACTGTTGTCATGCTCAACTTTTACTTTGTGGATTTCCCCCAAGTCCAGCATCTCCACCATGAAGCGATCAGTGCGTCCGCGTTCAAAGAGGTTCCGGAACTTCTGCTGCAGCGCCCGCTTGCCAGAGTCGCCATTGGAGCCGTAAATAGTGATGAAGACATTGGCGTCAGTTCCGGCCCCCTTTTCACCTCCTGTAATGACGATGATCTCGTACTTGACGGGAACCAGGCTCCGGGCCTTGCTGGCAAAGCTCTCCACCGCCTTGGCACACTCAAAACTCAAGAAGTCATCCCTCTTGGGCGACAATGGTATTTTTGCTTTGCACCGGAAAATGTATCTGTGCCCAGGAATAAAAATATATATTAACACCCCTGATAGAACACTTCTTAACCTCTGAATTTGCAATCTCCTGTTAAATTTGTTTCTGCACTGGTATTTGGCATGTTAAAGTCAACAGTGTATTTTACTTTTGGGGGAGTGTTTGAACAAGCCTGAGCAAAGTAGAATTTATCTAATGAGGCCTGTGTAAAAAGGACCACCAGGGAGCACTGGTAACTTTTTCCCCCTGAAACAGTAAGTTTGTTAAATCCTGTTTTATGGGAAGGAAATTATTAGAGCACATGCCTAGTCCACTACTATTAGACATTTGTAAACTGCAATGAAATTAAAATATCATAGGGATGTAAAGTGTTTCCCCTTTATACTGCAGAATAGGTTATAAGGCGATACAGTCATGGCTCCCATTTGCCCCATAATGCCTTTACACTAATACTAGTATTCTTGTTATAAGGCAGAACACAAACAGCAAAGTCTCTTAACTATGGCTCCTGACTACAGCATTATAAAGGGAGAGCATTGTATAAATATAATCTAATTAGTTGCTAAGTGTCCTATTCTTGTATGATAAACCTCCCACTTCCCAAAAATGTTTAATATTACAATGTTACACCTGAGCAGTAAGAAAATAAACATGATTCTTCACAGGTTTCTGGGAATCACTTCTGCTTACTTGTTTCCAAGCTCCTGTTCTGTGATAATTATTTCTTCCACATGCCAGTATTCATCATTTTTCATTGTAAATTTCTTTCCTTCTTTTGGACAGTGGCCAAGACAAATGTTGGCAATATCACCAACATTTTTTGAGGAAAAATCAAATTTGTCAGTAGCTCCCCTGAAAAACACACAAACGATGCATTTAAACAGTAAAAATAGTATAAAAAAAGATCAACAATATTTTCCTTTTTCAGTCTCAAAATTTGCTGATTGAGTTCTAACCCTAACTCTAACCCTAACCCTTTCCCTCAGTCACACTCTACTTGGCACAATCACTGCCTTGATTTTGTATCAGACTTTTGTTATAAACCCATAGCCTCCTATAGATGTTTTGTATCCCATAAACTTTTCATTTAATTCAAAACATTTTTAACCTTTCATGTACGATTATGATGACACCCTGTATGCGAGTTCACAGCTTTCTTGTGTAACCATTTTTAAAACCTGAAGTATATTTTCTTTAGTTTTTCTATTGTTAGTTGTTAATTAAAAATGCTACTTTTTAAACAAGAACTGTGCTGACAGAATTTCTGAAGCAGTCAATCTCTTCATAGAAAATAATTGCACCTTGCTGGCCTTAAGAAAAGTCATTGTGGCAATATGACACTTTATCATAATAACACCATGGCAGTCTATAATAAAAATAAATAAATAAATACCAAACCTTTGTAAAATTAATGCATATTTTTTCAACACTGCTCTAGTATTGGACCATGGATTTGTTGTGTACAGAGACCTGGTTTTGGTCCCAGTTTTGTGAGAAACTATTCAGTTTTTAGCTTCTAGCAGAGTGTAATAATAAACTAATACCTTAAGAACTTCTTTTTCTTGGTTGAATTCTCCAGCAGGAACTCTTTGGATCTGCCCTTCTTCCCTTCCAACACAATCCAAACATTTTCCTTTGTGTCTGCATCATCCCAGTCACTTGTTACTGTAAGAATTTCATATTCTTAAAAAAAAAAGAAAAGAAAATTATTTATTTAACACTAATGGTTAACTTTCAATCTCAACTCATATGATTGACACTGATGTGACGTGACTTACTAGTTCGGTCTGAGAAGTCCAGAACATCGTTATTTGCACAGGGCAGTTCCCGTATGATCTGCCCGTCATCTTCATTCTTCGCTAGCCAACGATTACAGTGGAACCGGAATGTTTTATCCATCGTTTCATCCTTCACATCAATGAACTCCAAGTGCCAGCCTGCTGAAGCACCTGATTAAGACAAAATGAAAATCAAATTCCCACCCATTAATGAAGAATACCAAGCTTCTTAACCAGCTTGTCTTAAAATGTACTTCTTGGTTTACTAAATGTCTGTAATGTTTTAAAGCTGATGAATTAATGAGCTGAAATGTAGGATTTGGAATATGCAGGTAAACATTGTATATCACTTCATCTGTTGCAGTTCAAACTCCAAAGATCAAGCTGCTCTCAGATAATGTGACCTATAGCACAGGTATATTCACAGAAATAATGCTGAATTAAAGTAAAATGAAGCAATCTAATGTGGCTATAGAGCGTTCGTTAACACTTCCTTAACGCAGGACAGAATCAAGTTGCAGATTACTATTTGCAAACAAGAACATAGGAAAATATACAGGCCATTGCTGAGGTTGAACAAAGTGAGTCAACCTCAACAACATGACTAATTAATTCATTCCATACCCTCACCACTCTCTGTGTGGCTAAGGTTAACTATGTCAAATTTTAAATTTAAAGACTTAAATCATCCCCTTTAATTTGTCTTAATTAGTCTTCTAGGAACAAATAAATATTATGGAAACCATGTCTAACGAGTAAGATAATCACAGAATACAGATGTGTTCCAAATATAGTGTTGAAAGATATTGTACAATTGTGTGATATAGGTAGCCAATGTTTTAATAAACAGCAGAACAGACACCCTCATTTCCTTACCTTTATTGTCATGCCATACTCTGACCTTGGAGAGCTCTCCCAGACTCAACATTTCTGGGAACTTAAAGACGTCCGTTTGTTTCCGCTCAAACTTGTTGGCTTTATTGCATTCTTTCAGTGGGATTGTGCCCGTGTCCCCGTTCTCTCCAAACACAATGATATAGACATTGGCATCGGTGCCAGCCCCTGGAGGCAAAGCAGAAGAAATAAATAAAACAGGTGCACTGTGTGTTCATACACAGATCATTAATGATTACACAAAATCACTTCTCAGTATAGTCAGCCAAAAATCACCTTTCTCATTCGAGATAGCATATGCATGAGTGCTACTCTCCCCAAGCTTTCTCCTTGTATAAATCAATGTAATATATGACAGGTTTTGTGTCCTGATGGCTACATTTACAGACATGCACAGTGCTCAGAGAAGACACTGGTTTCTATTGTACCTTCAATATAGGTAGACTGGAAAGGGCATAAAATGTAATCTCTTATCTGTCATTAATGTTGTTTTCTTGCCTTGTTCTTGTTTGTAGGTGACAGGTGTAGAAGGTGGGACTCCTGTGAACTTCCCTCTTTGTGTAACGTGGCTGTTAAGATGTGCTCTGTTATTTTTAGGACACTTCCTTGTAGCTGACATCACATAGAAACCCTTAATGGAGTGAGTTGACAACCTGCAGCATGACTTTGCTCACACAAATGCTCCTGACATGTGGGCAGCTGCTATTTCTAACAAGGTACTTGTTTTGTACTCATAAAAGGCTAAAAGAGGAGGAACAATAATAAACTTCTTTGATTTCCTCAAATGTGGGCATGTGTGATGTTACCTTTTTCTTTTAAAACAAGTTTTGAAAAAACAATGTGCAGTTTTTGACCCACATGCTGCTCTTGTTGAACGAATTGTGGCTCAAGTTGGCAAGCAAGCTACACACTATGACTCAACATGCATTCACTTTAAAAATTATGATTACTGCATTCCACAGTAATCAAGGGACCAGTCTGCCAGACATCTAGGTGGAAAACAGAACACACAGAATTTCTTTCCTCATTGGGATGAGTAATTTCACTGTGCCTCATACTTTCATAAGTGTGCTGCCTTTTTTCCAAACGTAAATGAACAGCTGATTTCAACCCACTCACATCTATTACTTAGGGGCTCAGTGTACAATTTAATTGGCTCATTCAACACTTACATGGAAAAAATAGCAGAGATGCAGTTAACAGGGAAGCCAGATATAGAATTTAAAGATCCAGCAAACTTCTTAGTTTTGGCATGGCACTCAAGAGTTTGCAATTTAACTGTACATTAATTAAGTTAAAGGAATTCAGTACTATGGACTAATATTGCATTCATTTTGGTCTTTTTATTTACTAAGATTTTTTTTTTATTTATTTCTGGAATTTACACAAACAAATAAGAACACTAAGAAATAATATTTTTTTTAAAAACTCCATATCAACAAGCTAACCTGTTACTGGAATATGCTGTCTCTGCTTACAAACATCTGTATCAAGCTACATTCACTCATGACTCTATGAAACCTTTTTTTCATTCAGTTCTATGGAGACCTGCATTATCAACAGCTTGGTGCTATTTACCTCAGATTTATTGTTTTCACACTGGTGCTAGGAGTTATCAACTAATTTGTCTCCCTCTGCCTATTTAATTCTGAGCCTTATTGCTTCCAGTTAAATCACTGCCCACCCTTTAAAACCAACATCAATATAAATGACTTCAATAAACGGGATAGCAGCTCCTTGCAGCAATGACTTGTTAATTGGAATGCATTTGTTTCGTATCACACCAGTAGTGTAGTAGTAGTAGTAGAGGCTGCATTGGAGTAGAGAGTACAACAGAATTAGCTTAGCTGAAAACCACTAATTACTTGGCTGTCCAATGAATCTCAATGCCTAGTTATGATCCAGTTTATTTGAATAGAATTAAGACTGTTGTAAATAATTAGCCCTTAAAGGAGAAATAACCAAGCCTCCAACGTCCCAATAGGTCCTTTATCAGAATGCTCTAAAATAGGTTGTGCTGTTGATAGGTAAGACAGTGTGCTCTTTGAAGTTATTATCATTGATTTCATTTTCAGGAAAAATAAATGGTCAGTCACAAAATGCCCTCAAAACACATTCGCTAATGACAACAGTTTGCTGCTCAGTCACAGTGAAATGGGACTTGTGTACTGCTGTTTGATTTTATTAAAGATACAAATAAAACAATGTAAAGAATAACAGTGCTAATGTTCAGCAGAGTCAATGATAACACTATGTAATACAATTTTTGTTCCTGGGTAGTAAGTGTTATTTGCTAATTGCTTGTGCCTCAAAAGTATAGAAAATGGCTATTATTCCCCACAAACTTTGCTTTTGTAACCAGGACAGTGATATTTCAAAATATCACTATTTCCAATGGGAAAACGGGCAAATGTGTATCTTTTTGTTCACATAAAGTCAGAAAAAAACAACATATGAATCCAAATTAACATGTATTTATACTAAAGTAATACAAAAATGACTACAAAAGATTTAGAAGTGAGTAGTTTTTCGAGATTTACGATTATACTGTAAATAGTCATTTTTTATGTGTCTGGCTGTAATTTGTTTGGTTTTCTGATATAATATGTAGTAAATCTCTTCTGCTAGTGTAAAACCTCAACCATAAAGTATAAATAGGGCTTCTGTTTTTCTGTGTTTATTGGTTACCAACGAATATCAGAAACCCCAGATCGATATAGTACTATAAAATAGGTAGTGTTTACAAACACACTTCAATCACCTTAATCAATTCACAGTTTTTTGTTTTTAAAAAAAAGCAGCTTCGCCACAGTATTCTGTAACCACCAAAGCGATTCCGTGGAAATGAGTTTGAAGTGCTAAAGACAGTGAGGCCATCTATTAAACAAAGTACACAAAATTGCATAGGAAAAGTCACTTAAACATCCTAAATCTAAACATTTTTACTGGACTACTGCACACCCTATAGATAACAATTGCTACCATACTAATTTGCATTATGTTCCTAGTTTGTTCACACTTTTGTTTATAACTGTATGCCCCCCCCCCCCCCCCCCCCACCTCAAGTCTCCAGTTGAAAGAACAAAATACCAACTGAGAGCTTTTTTTTTTTAAAATGCAAATACAATTTGCAATTTCAAAATTGCACAAACTGATATACCTGTACAACAGGTAAGATTTTTGCAAAATGCAAAATGCTACCCTGCAGTAGTGTCCTGGTATACTTGCCTCAGGCGGCCGAGGAAAACATACAAGAGACTGAGATAGAGAGACTGACGTTGTTACGCCAACACAGGCACAAGGGATATAATTAATAAACACAAACAAAAAGTAAACAATATCGCTGTGTTTTTGTCATGTGACTCTACCAGCAATGGTAGCACACAGAGGATGGTACAAAACTGTACAAACACTCAAAATAAAACACAGTACGACAAACTATAAATCAAGTGTGCCTTGAAAATGGCTTGCCTTGCAGCAGCCCCGATCGTAGTGATCGCTGTGTTTTTATACTGACGCTCCGCTGAGACACGCCCACCTGCCTGCTGGAACACCTGATTGCTTTCAGCTTCTGATCCACGCAGACAGGTAATTGTACAGATGAGAGGAGCAGCACAGATCAGCTACCATGTTTTCAGCCCAGCCGGCTCAGGTTTTTGATTTGTAATGAAATAGTTAAAAAAAAAAAAAACCCTATTCATCACTTTATGATGATGAATACAGCATAGGTTGAGGGATTGAGGATTATCTTCCCAAAGCTCGGCTCAGACCCACGCCTTACCCTCCTCCCTGCCTCAGGACCAGATTAAGGCAGCAGGGAGCTCTTAGTCAGCAGCTGTTCAGTGGGGCCAGAGTTTGTATTCCACTCCTTCACAAAGAGCTACTGCACATGTTCAATCAAAGCTTTCAGCACAATAATAAAAACATTTTAACACATAAATGTTGCTAAAAGTGTAATATTGCTAGAGCTCTGTTGGTATTTTCTGCATGTATACATTTAAACATTTTATATGGTGATAGCAACAGATATTTGTGGGATGAATGCCATCAGTATACTAATGCCTTACAGAAGATTTTTCTTTTGTTATAAATTACAGGTTATATCTTTAAGGGAGAAACATTGGTAACACTTTCCATACATGACAGGAGTCAAGTACCATGGGTATCCGTCGCGTATCGACCCACCACATATCCGCCCTTCTCAAATCCGCACTAACGGTTTATCTGCCATGATCAATCTCTTCAGCAAGTTTATTATAGAACAGAGAAGATTAGTTCAGAGATTGTAGATCCTACCAAAGCTTTCATACACTGTGTTATATGTGCTCTGTGCGCTTTTCAGTGTGTTGACATGTAAATAAATCCTGTTCGCCTGCGGGGCGTATCAACTTCAACCTCCGTCTCGCTCTCCTGCCTGTCAATCAGCAGCGAATGCACACACCCACATGGCAGACGGTTACTCTGTCACAAGCATTAATACCCTGTATCTTTCTAAGCAATGGATTTAGGGGAGCTCCCTAATAAAAGCTGAATCTCAAAATAATAATTGTGTGAATAGAGTAATTGTTACAGCTGTGTATAATAATATTTAAAACAGGATTAATTTATCTGCCTTTTTACATATCTCACTTTACTCTGGTCCCATCACAATCGGATACATGATGTATTACGATATTAAGTTATTGGCACTGAATTGAAAAATGATATTAACACACTATCCTAATTTTATTGCTATTACTCAAAAGTCGAAAGGTCAAGGATTCCTATGTGATAGACCTATGTAACAGACTTGGTATGCCCCAAGATGGCCACCTGTATTGTATGTATTCATATGACATTCAATGTAAATGTACTGCTTATTTATAAGGTATATGTCAATGTGTTTTACAAAATGTTAGTTCCTTCACCTCATATTTGAAATGTAGTCAATAACATGACCATATTAACTATGTTAATAAAATGTGCACACTATACAGTAAATGCCATGAGATATTTTGAAATGCTAGAGACTTTTATGTGAACTAAAAATGAATTTATCATAATTCCATGAATAGTTTTTTTTCATAAAGATTAAGAAGATTATTTTGTCTTATACTGTTTTTTTATGTATTGATCACTTTGGAGATGAAGGAACCTCTATCCATTTCACTGCCAATATTCTCAAAGGCATGTTAATTATTGATTTTAACTAGTCCGGGGTCAGAAGCTTTGCTTATTGAACCTTGACACAGACATTCATGCAGTTTGCTATTTCTAAGAAGATGTAGCTCTTGCTTTCAGGGCACATTGAAGAGAGATGTATTTATAGCATGTCTGCATTATTTATTAATGGCAGAATGTGTCTGCAGAAGATCAGTCTACTGAAAATATGAAGGTTACAGGTTAAGAACCTAATAGCACCACTGTTGGATAACATGAACACACAAAATGCATTTTATATGACTATCTAGGATGCTCTGAATCATGTAGATTCATTCAGTGTGAATATAATAAAATGGGATTGCACAATAAATATCATGCAGGCATTTGAAGATGAGATGATTACCCTTTATTGATTAAATATTTCATTAGATGGGTTTGAGTAGGGTAAAACAGGCAAGAAGCAAAAGATTGTATATGCAGTCATTGTTAGTCAAAAGACAGAGCACTATTGTACGTAAAGTTTTTTTGGGGTGCGAAACTCACAAGTATCCACCAAAAAAAGTTGAAAAATTCCAAGCACTCACCAATCACAAGAAAACACTACCTGGTTGATCCTACCAGTCTCAAAAATTAATGCATGTATGTCTAAGTACACATGGCCAGTACAGTGAAACTACAAATGCCTCATTAAATCAGTTATCGTTTCTTTGATCCCTCTGCTTTGACCAGGAATTGTCTCTTTTTTTTGCATTCACCTCTTGTTTTGAACTTTCTAATGAATGAATTAATATGAAAGCATGGTTGCTTGGTGTTTGGTGAGTGCATGACATTTTTTTACTTTTTTTGTTGATACTGTATTTATTCATTATTCCCATTACTTGCTGGATGGTACTACAAATAGCTAATAAAATACAACCAATACAATGAAGGTGATGCACAGAAGGACAGTAAGAAATACAACAGGAAAGATTGTGTCTGATCCCCCTACTGTAATAGCTTCATTGGTGTAAAAATATATGTAATGCGATCATGTCAAGGTTTCATTGGCTACATTTATAACAAAAATAGAGATAGCACACTATGATTGTAGCGCTATTATTCCTGAAAACAATCTATATGACCCTGTCTCTTTTATTATGGCATGGGTTACAACAAACTTCTAAGTACCGCACCAGTGGGTGTCATTTTACAGTAATTAAGAGCCTCTGCTAATATTTCGGGTGTCAATCATAAAAAGAACTGTGTTATAAATTAAGCATACATTGCATTATAAAGGGTGTTTACAACAACGTTGTAAGATGTTAGAATGATCTTACAGAAATGTTGCTTACCTAATCGTGGCCATCCGGGTCAACAACAGTTGTAACTGGATCATTCTGTTTGTCTTCGAGGATGGTTAAATGTAATTCTTTGTTAAATGTTTCCACTACGACTAATGGCATTGAAGTTTATTTTTGTAACTATGTATGTGATTATGTGTTTTGTTTGGTTATCCCTTGTCCACAATGCAATCATCAGCATCAATAGCTTCACTGTAATATGAATAAAACCTTAGTCAAATTTCTACTGCTTTAAGTTAAAACAAAATGGGGGGCATGTATTCATCCTCAGGGAGATCATAAAATGCTAAAGCAGACCCTAAATATTCCCTTTTCAGTACCCTCCCTCTGTTCCGGGGTTGTTCAGGAAGCTTAGGACTAAGCCTGAAGAGTGTATTGCCTTGTACTAACCACTGAAGGAATTTTTGCATCTCCTCCGTAAGCCGCGGGTATGAACGCAAACTCCACATATTCTTTGTGTACTACAGGGTTAAAGTAGTATAAGTCGAGAACGTACAGTATTTTACACTACTGTTGTTGTATTATTGTAGAAGCAGTGCTACAGCAGCTGTACACGGTCTGTTTTCAATGCCGTCTAATTTGGCTACTACGGCAACCGGGTCAAACAAATACGTCCGACACAGCACTAAATTGAGAGTGAAGTAGCCCTCTGCTGTGGCACAAATGTGACCCCATTCTGCTGAAAGTACCTTGACTTTATATTATATTATTATTATACAATGGTTAAAACCAAATACCCATAATGAAAAGGACATAATGAACCGAGTTAAATACACAACCAATACAAACAATTGTACATAATGAAATAGTCGGTATCAAGCTATAACTTCATCCTCAGGGAGATCAAAAACGGCTAAAGTGCAGACCCTAAATACGTGTCCCTTCTACTCAAAATATAAAATATATGATTCTTAACTCCAAATCAATTTTAAAAAAACAGGTTATAACTATAGCAAGAGAAGTAACTTTGTATTAAAATACTTTCCAACAACAGAATACCATGCTATGATCTTAAGCTACTGTGAGCTAAGGTTTTACAGACTAAGCTACTTTGTTGACATTTCAGTGGTTTTAACAGTGACAGTCTGAAGGTGTCTGTGTCTCAACTATATATTGTTTGTAATTTATATTTCCAAAGAATGTACAATAAAAACAGATTAAGCTGCTTTGAGATTAGAGAAGTGTGTTGTGAAATTCCTAATAATGTACATTTGACTGTCGTGGAGAAGCACTGAGGTACCGAGTTTCATTGGCTCTGTGTTATTTGTTCTGAAGATGTGTGACAAACATTATCTAATACGAGACTTGCAACTGGATTACAGGTGATATGGAAGGTACTGCCTCAGTAGGATGATGATTCTTCAATTTCTCCATTGAACTTGACATATTAATTGATTGATCAAGGCCAATCTTGCCAAACTGGCACTGGCCCATCCCCTCTTGGCATTCCACGCTTGAAACGTGCACTTCCAAAATCTGGAAAGGTATAGTATAGTGACGGTATGATGACATCCAAATTCGAGAAAAAGAATGTTCCATTCTGGGTGCCAAAAGTTGTTGTAAGCACAGCTGTTGTCATGGTTTTATTGATTGTGTAAGGGTTTCTATCAAATGTAACCCAGGATGAAAACAGCCAATTTAAAGCTTTCTGGCACTGTGATCATCTCAGTTCAGCTGGCTAGGCCTGCATGTTATTTGCAATATCTCTCTACTTTGAATAATGACCAGCCCAGTGCCCTACCTGATATGTCGCTGGTTTTCACCATGATAGTGTAGGTGGTTTTCTCCACCATTTCCTCATCATCAATCACTGCTGCCAACTCGCACACCGTGGTTCTCTTGGGTCCTCGTGTCTTTGAGAGCCACTCATTGTAGGTGAAAACAGAAACCTCCTTGCTGCTCATATTCTGCATAATGATCTGCACAACAGTAAGAAAGGAAAATTGGGGTTTGAATATGTTGCTGTCAAAAGAGATTATCAAAAAGTGCAAGCATTTTATCTGCTGAATGACTAATACTAATGTTCTTGTGGTGTATACATGAATTTACCATTTTTGGTTTCTAATTAAACTGCTTTTGCTAGTACATTATCGCAAACATTGTCTACTACTTCACCATTGTACTGTGTACATGATGGCTACTTTGGTTTAGTAAAATGGGTGTGTGCTACCTTCCACAAAGCTTCAGTTATCCATAATGTCTTACAGCAAAAATAATAGTCCTTACTGTGCACAGCCTTAACCATCCACCCAAAAGGCAAAAAAGGGTGTGTGTGTTTGTTCTCTCAGGGACAGGATTAAATAAATAATCCATAAACATATTATTATGTATTTGCAGTGTTGCAGTTGCTGTTTACTACCACAGGGGGGTGGTACAATGTTATGTGTAACTGCACAGATGTTTACGGGAGATCTGGTTAAGAGTGAAATAAAATATATTCTGTTAAACAGCCCAATCCGTGTGTCTAGTTTATGATATTGACAAGTCCAGGGCTACATAACATAAACTCACGACGAGGACTTTTATACCAACCTTAAAAACGTCACATACCGAGTTTAAAAAAAAAAGGGGGGGAGCAAAACACAGTCTTTTGTCTCATGGCGCCGGAGAAGCTGGATAACAAAAGTATACTGGAAGCACTTTTTCCCCCAAGCCTCTCGTGATCGCATAAAGGTTTCGTTTTAATAAAGGCGCGTCCACGATGAAGTACGTGGCTGTTTTAAAGAAGTTAGCTGAATGCTGTGAGCTCGACAGTCTAACTGGCACACTGTGCGACAGATATGTATGCGGTTTAAAAAGTGAAGCCATACAAAAGTGTATTTTATTGGAGCCAGTATTAACATTCAAGAAAGCAGTGGAGATAGCTGTGTCCATGGAAACAGTTGCATGGGAGACACAGTGCTTCCCTGAAGGTACACATTATCCATTTATTATACTAGAAAGGCTAATAAATGTGGACATTGTGGAAAAGACAGACTATCACAATGATAATGATTGCTGGTTTAAAGATCAGATGTGTTGTAATTGCGGCATGAAAGGCCATATACGACATGTGTGCAGGTCAAAAAACGCTGCTAAGCAGAGGGCACATAAGGAAAAAAAAGCACAGTCATTTTAGAAAGAGAGGGGTGCATCATATGGAAACGGATGCAGTGTCTAGTAATGATACTGATCATGAATTAGCATTACATGTGCTGACTCTTAAAGGGGAAACAGCCACTATTTGTGTGACAGCAGTAATAGAAGGAAAACCATTGAAAATGGAATTGGACACAAGGGAAATAAGAACTGTTAGTCGGTGTAGCAATTACAGCCTAGAAGAAGTGCTACAAAGGAATGCTGCTATAGTCAGAGGGGAGGCACTTTGAGGGGCATTAATGCAAATATGTCCCTGAAGCCAGAACATAGACCAAAGTTTTGTCATCCATGGCCAGTACCATATGCAATCAGACCAAAAGCAGAATTGACTCATTTAATGGAAGCTAGGGTTTTGTCACCTATGGATTTTAGCGATTGGGCCACACCGATTGTGATGGCTCTGTAGGGATGTGTGGGGATTTTAAAGTCACGATAAACCCTCTCCTGTGTGTAAAACAATATTTGATTCTACACATTGAGGATCTATTTGTTTCTCTACTGGAGATCAGTGCTTTAGCAAACTCGTTTTGTCCCACGCTTACCTACAAATGAAGATGGAAGAAAACTCAAGGAAATATCTGACTATCGCCGCACAAAAGGGCCTGTTTTGCTACAATCGTTTGGCTTTGTTATTGCCTCAGCTCCAGCTTTGTTCCAGAAGGCTATGGATCAGGTGTTACAGGGAATGCCCAATGTACACTTATCTGGATGACACTGAACATCTCAAGAACATTTACATGGTTTTACAGCATCTGGAGGACTTCAGTCTGTGAGTCAAGGAGAAATAAGAAATTTTGGAGTATTTAGGCAACACATTTAATGCAACAGGCCTGCACAAGTCACCTAAGAAAGTAGCAGTGATTATGGATGCCCCAGCACCAGGCAATGCAAGTCACTTGTTTTCATTCATGGGCCTGCTACTATCCTGAATCCACCTAAATGCATTGTGGGGCAAGGGCAAGGCATGGTATTGGTCTAAGGACTGTGAGGAAGAATTTAACCCTTTGAGTAGTATGAATGTACCGGTACGTTCGCTGCTCTCTGGTCCCCAGGGAGTACGAACGTACCAGTACGTTCTGCAACTTTAAACTTGAATTACTGAGCCTACAAAACCCCTGATCACATGATATTGTAACACTTGGTTTCTGTAACACCTTTTAATGGTTGCTTTTGTATCCATTACTCTCAGCAAGGCTGAACAAAACTATGCCCAAATTAAGAAGGCGTCCCCGAGAAGTGTTTAGGGTCCGCAAGTTCCACCAGTACCTATATGGGCATGAATTTTCCCTCATCACTGACCACTGCCCTCTCACTTCAATTCTGGGTCCTAAAAAGGGCATCACTAGCAGCAGCCAGAATGCAACGCTGGGCTCTTTTGCTGTCATCCCACATGTACAATATCGAATATAAGAAGGCTGCGCTTCACGGGAATGCTGATGGGCTCTCCAGATTGCCATTACAGGTAACATGCATTGACAAGGTGGACACTGTTGATCTTTTTTTTTTTGTCAGTCAAATTGAGAAATTACCTATGAATAGTTCTGAAATCAGGAAGGGCACCAGATCTGATCCTATACTATCTCAAGTCTTAGAGATGGTTTCAGTGGGACATTTTGACATTAAGGGAGACATCTAGAGTGAGTTGTCACCATTCTGTGCTCAAAGACATGAACTCTCTGTACAACAGGGATGTTTAATGTGGGGCATTCAAGTAATAATCTCCACTAGACTATGCAGTCGTGTTTTAGAAGAACTACATGAGGGCCATCCAGGTGCAGTGAGAATAAAGAATTTGGCTAAAAGCTACATATGGGGTCAAGAATTGTTCTGCAGATTGTCCTTCACCTTTCCAATCTTTGATGTGGCCTAGTGGCCCGTAGCAACGCATTCATGTGGATTTTGCAGGGCCTTTTGAAGGACACGTGTATATAATTCTGGTTGATGCCCACTCGAAGTGGCCAGAAATTAAAGTTATGGACACAACCAGTGCCAGCAAGACCATTTAGGTGTTGGGCGGACTATTAAGCTGTTATGGAATACCTGAATAGCTCATCAGTGACAATGGGCCTCAATTAATTTCCAGCAAATTTGAAACATTTCTGAAATCAAATGGTGTGAAGCATATTTGATCTGCTCCATATCACCCCGCAACAAATAGACTGGCTGAGCGTTTTGTCCAAACCATGAAACAAGCTCTGAAATCTTCTAAAGGGAAGGCCACCGCACACCAGAAGTTACACAACTTTCTATTTGCATACAGAAACACTCCCCATTCAACAACTAATGAGCCCCTAGCAATGTTGTTTTTCAAAATGCAAGCTCCGCTCATGCCTTGACTTGCTGAAACCAGATGTGATGTCCGAGGTCATAAAGAATCACGAGTCACAGGTACAATGCAGACAAGGACAAGCGAAGGGCCAACAGTTTACAATTGGACAAGATGAACTTGCTTAAGAATATCAGAGGGGGATGAAGTGGATCCCTGGAGCTGTGACAGCTAAGACTGGTCCTGTCTCATATTCAGTGGATGTGGGAGCTATAGTAACATGGAAACGTCACACTGATCAGCTTTTGGATCCTTATGAAAATGAATGGCATACATATTCCCCTTGCTATATAACAACTCATGAGTGTTGCTTGCAAACAAGTCATCTACATGTGTACCTGGATTCAGCACTAATTCCTAAAGTGCTGTATGCATTGCTTATACTAGCTACACTTGTACCTTATTCAAGAACCAGTCAGGGCGGCTTCCTTTTCCATCTGTGCGTACTCGTATCTTCCTCAGAGGAGCAATGTCATCAATCTCCATAGCAAAGGTGTCTTCTTGACCTCTTTCAAACCTAGAAAGCGTCAAGGTGATAATTTTAATCCAAAATAGATATTTTTAATGAGTTTCAATTAAAAAAATATATATATATATATATATATATATATATATATATATATATATATATATATATATATATATATATATATATTACTATATAATGTTCAAGTAACTAAAGCGTTTCCTACGTTGTGTTGTACAATGAATGTCCACAACTGTGTAAAGGCCTCTAATCATGGAAGTCAAGCTGCAGTTGTAAACAGTGATTTCTATCCTTGGGGTGTATAGTATGACAAAACAAAGCACTATTTCACATCAATTATGCATTTAACCACTTCAACTCCAGATGTAAAAATGAAACCCCTTCCCAGGTACCAGATTTTGAAAATAATAATAATAATAATAATAATAATAATAATAATAATAATAATAATAATAATAATAATAATAATGTTTTCTAACCTGTAATTGCTATAAAATGTTAACATATGATGAATAAAACACAAATAAATGACCTAAACTGTGTTTTTCATTAACCCTTTATGCTCCTATGTACTATATACCCATGTTCAATATAGAGATAAAAATAGAGTATTCAATATAGAGTTTTTTTGTTTGTTTTTTTAACAATGAAAACAAAAAAGCTGCTGATAACAATAATAACCAGTAAACAGTAATTGTCAAATTAAAATCAAACATGCATCAAAACATGTGCCAGTGTTGACTTGATTTGTGCCATTGATTGAAATGTAATCGAAATACTCCAAACCAACTTCGAAATCTTCATCACTTCCCTTGTCGCACTCCATGTACGTTGCCATGTTTAACTTTCAATAAAAACTATATAAACTACAACTAAACAAGTAAAACTAATAATAAAACAAAAAAAATAATAATTTAAAACATTATATATATATATATATATATATATATATATATATATATATATATATATATATATATATATATATATATATATACACACTTGTAAAAGTTGAAAGGCTTCCCACAATATATCTCAGTCTTCTAAACACCCACTGGTAGATTGGAATTGCTACATGACATACAACTGGATACAAATGTCACCTGACCCTCCCCCCCCGACTTTCATGGCACATTCCACAGTAATAGCACTGCATTAGAGAATGAAACCTGAAATGCTAGACTGAGAAACCACTCATAGAATAGAATGGGAAACTTGACATATGCACGTATGGCATGGTACTGTAAGTGGGTTTTCATTTGTCATGGTGTTGAAGTGGTTAAGTATAAATGCATGCTTCATATATTTTTTGAGACCACATTCAGTTTGCCTGTTTTGTGTCTTTCATTAGCTTATCAGCTTGCTTGGAGAGATCTATCACAAAGAAGGCTGTGTGCTGCACCTGTTTCCATTTTTGCAGAGCAAGATCTCCTCTGTAGTCCCATTGGCTCCAAATACTGACATGTAAATGTTGGCATCAGTCCCAGCATTCTGAGTGTCTCCAGTGACAACAATTACCTCATAAAGGATCTGGAGAAGCAGGGGGGAAAGGAGGAAGAGAACATGCTTAAAGCTACATAAATAAATATCATAATCACTCAAGTGAAAAAACAGCTGCACTATGAAGTATTTGGTTTGCAGTGACAATCCTCTAAACTTGCAACCACTTCTGTTTTTCAGACCAATATATGTAGCATGCATGTACGTTAAAATGATTCTGTATATATTTAAATTCAAATGAAAGGCCTTGTTCAATTGGATAAAATGAAAGTAGGCTCATTTTTTATGCTACATGTAAAAGCCTAACCTTTTGTCCAATGTTGATGCTGTCAGCATCAAGTATACTGAAAATGCGAGCTGTGAGACCATCCCCTCTGTCTTTGGCAAGCCAGCATTTGCATTGGAAAATGTACATGACCCCTTTGGTTGGCACGGCAACGGCTAGCTCTTCCACTAGCCAGCAGCTCTCTGGAGTGGCCCCATCATGACCTAGCTGTTATTGGGGATTAAATACAACCAAATGGTTTGGTAATGGCAAAATGTGGAAAAAAACAAAACAAAAAAAAAAAAAAAAAAAAAACATACCCACATGATAAATGATGCATAATTGGATGTACCAAATTATTATAGGGTTTGTCAAAGATGGTTCTGGCATGTCCCTTTTGTGCTATAAGTCATTGGATCCTTTTGCATGGAAGGCGTTTGTTGCAATGGTGTGCTGTTCTTTGATGGACCAGATTCAGTTAAAATGTGTTCACCTACTGACGATGGGGTTGAGAATGCAGAGAGCCCAGCTAACAAGATTTAAGTTTTTGCAGGTATCAAGCTTTTAAAGACTGCCACCCACACCTGTGAGAAGAAACTGACTCACTCTGAGCAGAAACTGACCCAAGACTGTCACAACTACTGGATGTAGACTGAGCTTTGGGATACAAATTGAACATTTGTGTAACTGCAACAAATATTGTAATGACTGTAATGTGTTTTAAAGAATACACAACCAGTAGAAAATATTATTGTGTAATGTGTAAGGCATTGTGGCAAAGTGACCGCCCCTGTGTGTATTTTGTGTTGTATGTTGTGTGTTAATGTTGGTGTATAGTCATTGGTACATGGTTATAAACGACTCCAATAAAATGATTGATTATTAATCGAGTCTCGGTACAGCTGCATAAATGCAGCATGTTTTCACCCACTCGTTGTGTGTTCCGTGAGTGGAAAACGGAATAGGAGACAGAGGTAATAATTGTGATGCTAATAATAATAATAATAATAATAATAATAATAATAATAATAATAATAATAATAGTAGGTAAATATCTGCTCACCGTGTTTGTCTGTAAAGTCCATTTTGTTTGTCTTTTTGTTTTGGTGAATGTGCTGTGTCTTGTGTTTTTGTTTGTTACAACCTTTTTATTTACTGTTCTGTTCACTCATTAAACGCTGAGCGAAACTATTCGCTCAGCTCCACCAAACTCCACCTCTCTCTCTCTGTTTATGTCCTGGTTCCTGTTTCTGGTCTGATGTCCCCCACTCCGGCCGTCTTTGTGACAGGCCTGTATGGAGAAGTTCATTGCATTGAAGGTCACACTGGCCTGCTGAAAGTTCCAAGCCTCCCTTATCAGGCAAAAGCATCTTTTTTAATTGAACTCAGAGTCTCAAAACATTCTGATCCAGCGAAAGCAGAATGTCAGAATCTCTGGAGCACAGTTAATATGCCAGAAGCAATCGAACTAGGTTTGATTGTAATAAGAAAAAACAAAAAGTATTTAAATAAATAAGAAACCTAATATAATAACATTCAGTAAATGTATGAGCAGTCCTAAGTTTAAATATTCAATTATTATTAATATTAGTAATTAAAAAATTAGCATCTTGCCTTCTGTGTATATCAGTGAAGTAAAATATAATTGCAGTTTATAAGATATTGCTATATTGACATAGCTGAATTAGAAGTATATGTTATAAAATCATTTAAAGTATAAACTGTAACTCTAACAGCAAACTTACTAAAGGAATAGAACTAATGTTGTAACCTCTTTCTCACCTGCTTGTAGTACATGCAGCGATGAAAATGACTCATTTTTGGCTGATGAAGCTAGGATTTTTGATTGTCAGTGATTTAAAAGCGAAGATCCTCTCTATAATGAGCGATCTCGTTACTATTAACGAACGGAAATACCTTTCAGATAACAGAAGATAAGTTTATCTTAAAATAATCATTTTCTGTATAAAACAGGAATTAATTAGAACCTGGCAGGAAGAGAAGGGAATGGAAAGGAAATGTTAATATGTTAAGTTGGATATTGGTTTGAAATAATGAGTATTGGAAAATGCTTACGATAGTGTTTCATACTAATCAACCCTAAAATTGGCAAAAAGCAAAGGTTGTCTTAAAACCTGCTTTGACTGGATTTTGTATGAACAGCGAAGAAGGTCAGACTTAGTTGATCATTGTAGCACTATAGCATTCTGGTGTATTAATGTATTTAGATATAAATAACTGGAATTTCCATTCAAAACTTAAAAGATTTATCAATGGAGTAAAATAATATTACCATTTCTAGGATACGGAAGTAACTGAATGAGAAATACATCTTATAATGCCATTTAAAATTAAACTGTTGAAAGAACATAGTAAAAGGTATTATAACAGAAGCATGGCATTGACAATATTGTACATATATTGTTAAGACACATTTGAAACAATGTTCACTTAATTGAATCAATTTAAGAATTAGTTCAATTTCTCCAGCTAAACAAAAAGTGTCTTTTAGACATTACAATATGAATTCAACCAAAGAATATACATGTTTACTTTATATAAAGATTTTACTGCAGTAATAAACAGAGGTACTTATTTGCAGGAAAAAAGTGTAGAGTTTGAAAGTGAAATAAATAATTTTGGGGTCTGCGGTTTTTCTGCAGATGTTTGTCTCAGACACACAGTATAATACTTTAAGGGCATTAGACCTTCAAAAGATAAGGCTTGGTCTTTGGCACCTCAAAGCAGGATTTGGTGTTGGCTCTTAAAAGCGGGATTTGCCGACCTTGAATGATAACCAATAGAAGGTGCTTTAAGAAAGACAGGAGAGCTTAGTTATAAAAATTAGGATGTACGCTTTTTTGTATTATCTGAAAAGATACCCTTCCAGGCGTCTCTTGAATCGGTCAAAAAATGACTTCATGCTGTGAATTTGGAAAAGTGCTTACAGTGGAGTTTTATATTAATTAAAACACTAGGCTTGGAGAGTTAACAGGGTGTCTGAAAACCTGCTGGTGCGGGCGGATTTTTAGAAACCAAGAGAGAGGTCAAGCTTAGTCCAAGCATGGTATAAGTTAATATAAGGCTATTATATTTAACATATTTCAATAAATTTAAATGGAAATAACTGAACGGACCACTGTATGTTTATTCAAAGGCTTGTGATAAACCCCTACAGTCTTTTTGTTCTACACTTTGTTAACACACATTTGTATATGAAGTTAAACTGGCCCATTGACAACACACTGAAAGGGTAACATAATATGAGGCTAAGAGGTTAATGGAATAAAATAGATCTGGTGTTACATAATAAAAAAAATGTAGGGAAAGGAGGGGTGGAAGATAGTGAACCATGAGCTCACATTCAGTTAATTTTGAAATCAAAGTTGATCGGATCCTTCTAGGAAATATCATTAACTCAAAGATAGGAACTGTCAGGGCAGATTGATGATCAGATTTAATTGGGACTCCTGATGTATTCAATCCTATAAAACCAAGGTAAACCCCCGGTCAAGTATCTCTCAACTTCTTAGTCTTAAGAGAATGATCGCCCAGGCTGATTTGTACTTGCGATTTATGGTGGTCTGCGCAACCAACCAATCCAATTTTTAAAACATTTAATAAACCGAAAAAGTACTAACACTGCTCTGATTTGTAAAACTTCAAATTAAACGAGTCTGTGTGATTTTCTTGATTATTAAAAAGTCATCTGAATGATATATGAAGGCTATATATGAATTAATGGTATATGAAGACTCTATCCTTGGATCAGTTCAAGCTACAGTTATTATGGTAACCCTGTACCCAAGTTTCCCCATGCATGGGCAAAGGCATGTGCATACTGCCCGTGGTATGTGACTCTGTGAGCTCCTGATGTTTTCTCATCAGGGCAATCAATACTTGCCCATTCGGGAGCGCTCCAATCAAATGTGTGTGTGGGGGTTGTAATTTACAAAAATGCCAATGTCAATGCTGTAACTGTATAAATGGAAAGATAGCAATGAGCGACCCGTCAAGAATGAGAAAGCAAAGATATTCAGAAAGAGAAATATTGTGCCCTAAAGATAATTATAAAAAGCAAAAAAAAGCTTGGCAAGAGGTTGCCAAAATAATAAAATAATAAACAATAAATGCCACTTCCACTGTAAAACATACTTGGACTGAATGTAGAAAACAAGACTACAATATAAAATGTACTAATTTAAAGTTAGCTGCACGGAGACACTTATAAAACAATTAGTTGGCTACTGCCAAAATAAGTAATATTTTGTTAGTTTTTGGTGTTCCTCCGAATTGACATTAAAACTGTTCACTACTACAAAAAAATTACATGCGTTTGAGATGAAACTAACAAACGAAATGTAACGCAATAAGAATACATAGAACATTATATTATAATTATTATTAATTTTCGTACATAAAATATACTACCGTATTAATAATAACTATATATGATACTATATATATATACGTACAAAATATTTTTGTTTCAAATTTGTTTGTGTGTTTCAAAGTTTCACATTTTATATATATATATATATATATAGTATATGATATATAGTATATAATATATATAATATATATTGTTCTAACTTGAAACTTCCCTAAATTTCAATTGTTAAGCAAATATTAATTTTCAAAATGACTGTCAATAATGTTGCGTACATTTCTGGCAATTGCTGGAGTAGTAGTTATGTTGTGTAGCACAAAACATGCTACAAATATGTCTTCATCCTTCTTCGGACTGTATTGCAATGCACCCCCACTCCGATCCAGACACCTACAACACATTTTAAGCAAGCCAAATGTCCTTTCAATTATGCTGCGAGTTCTTCTGTGTGCCTCACTGTATGCTGTTTGTGGATTAAGACTGGTGTCATAAGCCATCTTTTCGGACTATATCCATTGTCACCTATCAGTAAACTATGATACATGCCACCTCTTTCAAAGTACCGTGCAATGGATGACTGAGAAAGTATTAAAGAGTTGTGGATCCCGGGTAATTTGCAAAAACATTAGTTATTATACTTTTATCATCACACAGTACCTGGACACTTAAAGAATGAAAGCCTTTACGATTAATGTAAACTGCTTAATTTTCAGAAGGTGTACATATTTGGACATGAGTACAATTTATTGCACCCAATACCCATGGAAAACCAGAAATGTTAAAGAAATGTATCTATTTTGATCTGATTTGCTCCGGCCACTTTTAACAATGCGCCAATCACTTGATGTAAACATCTGGAAAAACATGGTTGACTCGTGCTCTGGGATGTACCTGGTGCATCGAAAACTAGTGCTGCAGTTATGATTACAGCAACAGGCAAAGCAGTAGAAACACATGTCTTCTAAATCTAAACAGAGTATACTGCATAAAGCAGCTACTGTTTGCTTAGTAATTCGAAATCGGCGAATACACTTATCAGTAAGTGCGAGAAAGCTGATCCTTTGCTCTAGGAGGGTATCTCTGGATTCTTATCCTTTGTTCTATGTCAAGATCCAACAAATCATATAAAACCTCGAACATAAAAAAAACATTTTCTGTTTTTCGTTGTTTTTCGTTTTGTTTTTGCTTTTACCTGCTCTTTCCATGAGAGGTGTAGCAGTGTGCTAATAAGACAGACCTGTGACCATGTTTTAATTGCACTCGTTAATAGCCCACAGATGACAAATGATACCTCAGACTCCACCCATTTTGCCTCATTAAACTGTCAGCAAACATTGCCAGGAGCATAACTCTTGCCCATATGCAGACCCATCAGGGGAAAACCAGGCACCTCAGGCGAGCTTGGGCAAGTGCTGGCAACGCGTGTTAATGTATTTTCCCCGTTGTAGCGTGTGTTGTACTGCATTTGCACAGAGGGGAAAATCGGGCTCCCTGTGTTTTAACCGATTTGTTATGACAACCTGAGTGGGTATAACTAATACCACTTAAAGTGCTGCATTAACCCTTAGTAACCCTACAGTACTTCGACGCAAGCATCCTGGTACGTCTGTGATGTTCTTTGCATTGCCACTGCAGGGAAACTGAATAATTACTTTTTTATACTAAGAAAAAAACAGGAGGACACTCACATGGTGTGCGCAGACACACAGTCACATTAACACACACACATGACAATTTTTTGCCTTCATATCGCACTTGTCAGAGAAATAACTTTACAGTGAGCTGTTTTTCTTGTAGACAATCTGAGCATGCATTCATTAACCACAGACACATGAAAAAGAAAGCATGTCGCTCTCCCTATTTTGAGGTGATCAGTCCGTACTGTGGATGCCAACAGACCTCCCCCTTTCTTTCTGCTATTGCTTATGACATGTGTTCTCGTAGCGGGGATGTATTTTAAGCCCTGAGGCTAGACGTGTCATACGATCCTCAGTATAATAGCTGTGCATCAGCTCAATCATGGATTAGCACAGTGACGGGACCTCCATATATGTTGATTTGCTTTCTCGAGAAACCGATTCTGACAATGCACCACTATTTCAGAGTGTGAAAATGTTTTTTTTTTCCTTGCAGGTTATATTCCTTTATTATAAGAACTTTTAATGGAAATAATTGATTGTAAATTAACAGTTTCTGTACTGCATATGCAGTGATTGATTAAGCATTGGCAGAAGTAGCAACAGCAACACCATTTTGACAGCATAGGAATTATATGTTGGTTCGTTTTTTAGATTTAAAATTATTTTATACATATGTTTTATACAGGTACTTTTTAAAAAGCATTTCATTGTTTAAACGTATTTTCTTTTACCTCTTTATATTTTTAAGCGATGATATAGTCAATGTTTGCATATTATTTTACAAACAAAAATTAATTAAAAAATTAAAAAATATAAATACAAATGAATTCAATAAAGACATTCATTATCAACAGTCTGTTAACCAAATCAAAATACATACTGCACATTGCTTGCTTTGTTCATTGTATATACGGTATTTACATGAACCCAAAGTGCCTTTTCCAGCTAAAAGGTAATTCAATTGGGCCCTTAGATTTTAGCTGGAATTGTTATGCTGCATCCTGTATGTAAACTAAACTGTCACCATTTCAACAAAATCTTTTTGCTGTCTCATTTCAAATTGTTTCTATTCTCTCCATCCGAATTATCCACTTGTATCCACTCCTAACCCAATCTGTGAAATCTTTTACCTCAATTTTCTTGATCTCTCCCACGTCTGCTCCCTCCACCTGAAATTTCTCCATGGATCCTGGGGCAAAGCCTGTTTTGTCCTCTGGGAGATCCAGCCAGAGTCGGGCTGTTTGAACTTGGTGGGATCCCATGATGATGATGTAAACGCGACTGGTTGTGCCAGAATCCCGCTCTGAACCAGTCGATATGGTAATGTGATAAGAAATCACTGAACAGAGAAAGAAAGCATCACTACTAGAACAGGCAAAAGATACCACTAAAACAATATGAAGAATAACAACACTTATATTGTATGGTCCGTGCATAATCAAGTTCTAATTTTTAGAACTTTAGCATTTAGAACGATCAGATATTTTGGAAATCTTTTTTAAGGAACCCCCCCACCCCCCCAAAAAAAATAATACAAAATAAATAAAATAAAATAAAAAAAACATAAGACCTATACGTATTCTAATACGGATAGGTTTTCTGCGTTTATACTTTTGCCAATCCAAAATTTTCATTTTTATGAAAACAACAGAAGACGTAAAAATGTATTTTTGATTTCGGCAAACTGTAATGAGAAGCCATTTAAACGCTCATTATCATGTGCAGTAAGGTCTACTTTATGTCTTACAGAATGTTTGGTATATGCCATATATTATATATATATATATATATATATATATATATATATATATATATATATATATATATATATATATATATATATATATATATATATATATATATTAACAGTTTCTCATCTATTTATTTGAAAAATGTAATTGGTGAATCCACACTGATTACAGCATCCAATGCACAATACTAAACCACTTTCAAATGAACATGCGGCTCCCTTACTGGCCCCCTCCTCTATGATTTCATCCAGGATGCTCTTCCTCTTATTCTTCTTGTTCATGTTGCTGTCCAGAGCCTTGAGGCGCAGAGAGGAGTCTTTCAAACTTTTTTTTGAGCTGTTGAGGCTGCTCCGATCTCCATCATAGCCCTGGATAAAAAAGAAATGCAACTTAACACTAGAAAGCGCTACTGTGCTCGGCATCTTACTTATCATCAGTGTCATTTTCTATTGCAAACATTTTAGGTAAAAATTGCAAGTAGCATTTTTTTGGGGAAAATAAATACTTTTTAGAAAAAAAATGACATATATGTTGGTGTCTCATTTTTAACCCTTTAATTGTCTTTTGTTTAAAATCAATAACCTAGAGATAGAACGGCAATCTATTATGATGTAAAAAATGAGTGTAAGTAATTAAATACATTTTGCTCGTGGAAATATCTTAAATGAAATGTAGCCGCCCATATTAAGAAATAAAATGCAACAACAGGATACATGTTCTTATTGAATAGATACTATAACAAATAACTTAAAAGTTAAATGATGATGGGTGTCTGCGGTAAATAGGAACTTCCATTTTGTAAAATACATATGAACATAAGAACATAAGAAAGTTTACAAACGAGAGGAGGCCATTCGGCTCATTTTGCTCGTTTGGTTGTTAGTAACTTATTGATCCCAGAATCTCATCAAGCAGCTTCTTGAAGGATCCCAGGGTGTCAGCTTCAACAACATTACTGGGGAGTTGATTCCAGACCCTCACGATTCTCTGTGTAAAAAAGTGTTTTTTGTTCTGAATGCCCCTTTGTCTAATCTCCATTTGTGACCCCTGGTCCTTGTTTCTTTTTTCAGGCTGAAAAAGTCCCTTGGGTCGACACTGTCAATACCTTTTAGAATTTTGAATGCTTGAATTAGGTCGCCACATAGTCTTCTTTGTTCAAGACTGAACAGATTCAATTCTTTTAGCCTGTCTGCATATGACATGCCTTTTAAGCCCAGAATAATTCTGGTCGCTCTTCTTTGCACTCTTTCTAGAGCAGCAATATCTTTTTTATAGCGAGGTGACCAGAACTGCACACAATATTCAAGATGAGGTCTTACTAGTGCATTGTACAGTTTTAACATTAATTCCCTTAATTTAAATTCAACACTTTTCACAATTTAGACTCTCAGGTTTCGTTTTAATTGGCTTATTTCTGGAGATAAAACCACAACCATTGTTCTCTTTGATTTGTCTTGCACATTTTGGCTGAGAAGAAGTACTGTAACACACCTTAACATAAAGAATCCTCTCAATCTTCTTGTCTTCCTTGTTCTTGGACAGCCAGCGCTCACACTGGAATAAGTATGTCTCCTCTGTGTCCCTATCCATAATCTCCACCTGCTCCAAGTACCAGTCGGCATTCATCATGGTGTTGTCATGGCGGATATTTAACTTGTAAATCTGCCCCAGATCCACTGCTTCAATTGTAAACTTATCAACCTACATGGTAGAGGATAAACAGACAATGAGGTCTATCATTTTTTATTGTTTCCAAAGACAACAAACATAAAACAACAAGCTACCTATTTACAGAGCTCATGAAAATGACCTAAACTGTAGGTCATCTTTTTGTTGCATTTGTTGAAAAGAAAATCAAGTTTAAAAAAAAAAATCGAGAGATTTCTATTCAAATAAACTACATAATTACAGTAATAATGCATTCAAACAATCACAGAAAAAAAGACAATTAACATGTGTTGTGGTCTTCACAAGACTGGTTACACATATCTACTGCTGTGAAATTTTATTAAGGTTGAAAATTGTTCTGTAACTTGAGACATCTTGCCTCAGTTAAGCCAGCAGTGGTGCTGAAGGTATTCACAGCTATAGCAACCAGCCTTTCCTGGCAGCTGTTGCCATGAGGCAACACATGAGTGATAACTGCAGTTAAACTACAATGAATGTCATCACAGTCTTATATTGCATTTACAAGTACAGGTACACAACACAGTCTAATTGTTACTGTATAATTGTACCATTTTACTGAATTTTTATTACTTTTTTTTTTTCTCCTTTGTAGCAATGTATTAGGAAGCCTGTGGTATGCTTAAGCAATAATACCTAACTTTATTAGGCAGGTAACTGACCACCACGGCAATAGTTGTTTAGACAAGGTCAATCAATTACCTTTCAAGTAATGCCAACTGCATTACTATTATAGTTATTAGTTGGAATCTGGCACTCTCTCGGGTGTATAATGGTCAACAGAACAAAGAATCATACCCCAATTTCCAGTGACTTCAAAGAGTTTCTTCTTTATCATTCTGCTGCAGCTCTCAAGTATTTGAACCAACTTATTATTGATATGCTGCCATGCTCATGTTCTGTCAACTCAGAACTGTAAAACTATCACAGACACAGCCAGAGAGATGGCACACTTGAAAAGCTTTACTGGTTTAAACATGAGGTGCAATGCAATGCCATATCTTTTCACTCAACATATATGGGTAAAGATAGATAAACAAATGCTGCCCTTCAGTTTACCTGTCCTCTTTCAAACTTGTTGGAGTTGGTTTCAGACTTTCTGAGTTTTCTCTCTCCAGTATCTCCCAGATCTCCATAGATGGTGAGGAAGACATTGGCATCAGTGCCGGCGCCGTACACATCCCCAGTGTACACAGACACTGTGTACGTGTGGGCTGCGGGCACAGGAGGAAACCGAATAATCTTTTGAATTTGAAGCTCAGTATCAGTGTTCTTTAAAACTTGAAATGTAAAGGGAAACTTCGTTTTCCTAAAGTAAAATTCAATCACTCCAGGTATAACTGCAGAATAGAATGCATCTTGGAGTCATTCTGAATAATTTAAACAGTGGTGGATCTAACTTCACCCTTTAACATTGCATTTTTCCTGCTGGTGTTTTCTTCCAGTATGATTAACAATCAGCCTTAATAAGACGATTGAATACAATCTAAATGCCGAGATCTGTGATACAGCAGGTTTCCAAGTTTAGGGAAGAATCTATTTAGCTATGCCACAATGTAGATTATTAAAATAGACCACATGCCTGCCACAAACACATACCATACACCATACCCATGGAAAAAAAAAACTTGTTTTCATTCCTTTAATAACGCTGGCATTGGTCTTTGGTTTCTTTGGCTAACAGAATGCTCCATGTGAAAGCAGCACTTACTCTCCAGGGCATCCTCCACAATGCTCTCCGTCCGCTTCAGCGTCCCATCCCGGAGCAGCTTCTCCTGGATGATTTCTGATGGCACCAACTCCCGCACAATCTCCCCATCATCTTCGGATTTAGCCAGCCAGCGTTCACAGGGGAAGATTGTTGTCTCTGATCCCTGTGAGGAGAATTATAATGCACATGAATTCACTAAGAGAGCAAAAACACACCAGGCACCGCATTGAAGCAAAAAAGCAAAAGGGCAAGAATAATTTCAAATATTTTGTTTCCGTAACAGATAAATCAACTTGTAATATAAAACTTATTGCATGAAGGAACAGCTGAGATGTATTGGTATGAATGGAGCTACTTAAAGAGTAAGTAGTCGGGTTCCGATACATATAGCGTTATATGTCCCCACATGTTGCTACAAATATTTAAATAACATACCTGTAATTTCTCTTTTCATTGTTAACATCATTACAACTTTTTACACGTATAACTTTAAAGCCTGTTTCAAAGCTCTTTTCAAAATGTCCACTCTAGTGCACTGATAACGATAACGATCCATGATGTGGTACTTGTTGTTATGCTGTTTTTTCTTTTCTTTTGTTTTTTAATCACTTTTTCCGCACTGATTTAGAGGACAGATCTCAAATCCCAGTGCACTAGAGCGGACATTTTGAAAAGAGCTTTAAAACAGGTTGTGGCAGAGCAGAGCTCTGCCCTGTATAGATTAGCAGGGATGGGGTTAAATTCCCTTACCTGCCTGGGTTTATTGTGCTCATGTGGCTGGGGATTGATTGGATTAATTAACGATCAATCAGCACCCAGCCACCTGTCATAAAAGGAGGCCTCAGCTTCCCATTAATGAGTGGGTGCGTGGGTGCGTAAGTGCTTAAGTAGATGGTTGTGGTTGTGGTTGTGGTTGTGGTTGTGGTTGCTGTTTTTGGTTTTGTGTTTTCTGGTCCAGTGAAGGCATCGCCCAACCTGGAAACCTTTATTTTGTAAGTTTTGCTTTGTGTTTTGTTATTTGTGTTTAAATAAGTATTATTTTTGAACTGCAGTCTATCTGTGGGCCTCTATCCACTAGCCAGCCTGTCACACAGGCTTTAAAGTTATACGTGTAAAAAGTTGTCAGGATGTTAACAATGAAAAGAATAATTAAGGGTGCATTATTTAAACAACTGTAGCAACATGTGGGGATCATATAACGTTATATTTTTTGGAACCCCGCTGCTTACTCTTTCAGCTCAATTGTTTTTTCTTTGCATTTGGGTTTCCAAAAAGAAGGCCCCTGAAGTTCTTTCCTTGTACAACCTCACCTTAAGTTTACTGATAGCATCCTTTTGTGGTAAAACATGGTACTGTGTGTGGACAACTTTCTAAAATACAATAATTTAAAACCAGTCACATTTTTGCATTGTAATTAATTTAGTTTCTGAAAATAATGTACATTTAACATTAGCCTTTAGGTGTCATTCAGGGCACGCTGTAGAGAGCAACTCGCTGTGCTTTTTCTCAGTTTAACTAATTTCTCCGTGTACTCCACTCTAGCTTTCATCAGCTGCTCTGCCTGGGGGAAGTGATCAGCTGGCTCAATCACATTGGGGTGGCGGGGTGCAGCTCATTTCTAGTCCTCTCTAAATAGCCTCGCTCAGCACTTGCCATGTCAGTCAAGGGGTGTGGTCAGGGCAGTGGCGTGCAGTTTGGCAGCTCTGCCTGTGGGGGGGGGGGGGGGGGGGGGGGGGGGGGTTCTCTTCCTTCGTCTCTCCTATACGGACCCGAAACACTTTTCCCTAGATCTCCACACTACCCAGCTGCCAGCCGATGCCGCCTTAGTAGCGACGGGATATATCCTTTTGTCTTCTATCTCTCATTCTTCTTGTTGCCCAGCAGCCGGAGGATGCTACCTGACTCAATTCTTTGAGTATAGGGATCTGTCCAGCCAGTTTTATGTCTAACACCATTGTTACACAAGTGCTCATATGCGCACAAGCTTGCTGTCCATCACTCCCCTTTTATCATTTCTCTATTTACAGTATAAGGTTATCCTTGTCCTTGAAATTGAAAATGCTAAGTGGAAATCAATGTAATATACAGACATTGAGCCTCATTTACAAAAGGGCATTAAATGTAGCTTCAATGTACACATAGTGAGCCTAACATGCACCATAAATCAAAATTTACTAAATGGTATAGCTAACTTATATACCATTCCATGCACACTGTATGTATTGTGAGCGATAATTTAATATACACGCTAATGTCTAAGACTTAACTGTGACCACCGTGATATAAAAAGCCAGCAGTCCAGCTGTATCTTTTGGTCACTGGCTTATTGTGAAAGGGGGAGGTGGCTTACATTGACTAAAAATGAGCGATCAACAGACACAGTCCTCCGCAAGGGACAGGCAAAGCAAACTAAAACTGCATGCAGAGGAGTTAGAAATTATAGTGGAGGAGGTTGTTTTAAACTGTAATACCTGTTTGTTTCAGTGTTTTATTTAACCACTCTATTATTTGTACCAGTGTAATAAACTATAAAATAAAATCTAAGGGATTCTACCATTAATTCATGTTTATTCACGCTTCATATAACCTGTTATTTATAGGTCATTTTCACTGCTCTTTATGAAAACATTAATACAAGTAATGCCTCCATGATACCAGATAGGCTTCAGCCCAGTAAAATAGATTTAAATAGTGTGTCGCTCAGTGGTTAAAAGCTGGTTTCCAAACTAACTAATTATCGCTCACTTTAATGTGCACACTATGATTATTGCAGTTTAGTAAATGCGGTGTGAATAAAGCTCATTATTCAGATCATATTACATCAGGTGTAATATACTGTACAGCAGGTGTAATATACTGTACAGTGGCAGTATTTAAATCTGCTGCTGTTCAGATCATGCTGTGGTGAAATGACCAAGGAAGAACAAGTACAACTGCATAAGTCAAGCAGGCTGAGCTTTCTTTGACCTTTATGGAACCACAAGCACTAAAGCTAAGGTCCTCTTAAAAACAGGAAAGAAAATCAACACAGTAGGATAGGAATTTTGAATATGTCATGACATGAGAAATAAATATTGTAATGTACATAATGGGTCCTATTCACAAAACAGTCCATTTTGATAAATTAAATCAAGTCTGCAGTTTCTAAATGTTTTTCATCTGTTTGAGAGATTTTTTTTTTTTTTTTTTTTTTTGTCTCTTCTCATTAGTTATTTTTCAAAGCAGTGTTTAAAGTTTTGTGAATACCTTTTCCCACAAACTTGTGAGTGTGTTTGTGTCTGGTGGGGATGTGCCTTATGCCAGAATTCATTTTCCCAAAACTGAAAACTGTGAATTATTACATACACATTTTGGTTTTTAAAACATGTTTAGATGATATATTAGGCTATTTTGAAATATGTGTACATCTTCTCATTTTAATTAATCTGTGATGAAATCCATGTTCCATGGAGCCTGAGGACCAATAGCGGATGCAGGATTTAATTCCTGGCTGGCCCCCAAATTTTCACGGACGGGCCGTTTCTGATTTAATGACATAAACGTAATGATGTAATTACTAATATGTGTACTGAGGACACTCTACCAGTGGTCCTCAAAGTGGTGCCTGTGGGTAAATTCCTGCCTGCGAAGCCAGGCCATTATGCCAGTGGCAGTTGTTCTTAAATTATGGGTTGTGAACACAATTTTGGTGGGTCTTAGCGTGGGAAAATAAATAAATCTTTAAACATGTTTTCCAACAAAAGCATCACAGCAGTCTGTTGACAGTGCTGCTCGATTATGCTGTGCTTGTATGTACTCGGCATTTTTCTTCCTTCCTTTTTTTTCCTGAAGGGCCGATTGAATATCTCCATTTTCTCTGCAGAAGCCCAATTATAAGTTAGCTGGGTGGGACATAAACTGTGTCTGTTTCAGTTGCAGGTACTGACAATAAGTTTAACCAATAAGGGAGTGTGACAGAAATACAACGAGTTCTGGTTATAAATCTCCCTCTCGACCTGTGAGGGTGCTAAATAGTAAATTTGGACGAGCTGGCCTGGCAGTTCATTTCCAAGGTTGGGAAGTTGGTCAGCTTGGATGGAAGTGAGACTCTGTTGCAGGAACGTATTGACCCGGAAGGTAAACGAGGTAGCAGCTGCAAGCTATAGACACAGCTGAAATCGTTTACCAAGGGATCATGCGGGGTAGCATAAAAGGGGCCAGAGAAACGCTAATCTTTTCCTTCGCTTGGGGTTTGCGCTTTAAACCTGGAAGGACTGAGAGCTGCAGTAGAAACTGCCGAGGAATATTCATGAGTGTTTGTTTTGAGTGTTAGTAATTGTCTTGTTTATTGTATCACTAGATGGCTAAGCTTGTCCTGGAGCTGTCGTTTTTGGGTCAGCACAAGCCGGAACTGCACTGCACGAACTGTCACCAAATTTCTGCCAAGTTTTACGCAACTGTCCAATCATAAGCAAGCAGAGGCCGTTCAAGAAAATTAAAGGCAACTGAGTAGCCAATGGGAAAGTGACAGATCTGACAGCTGTCTAATCATTCATGAGCAGAGGTGGGGTTTTAATATGCAGGATAAGCACTTAATTTCGCCAACTGTTATTGAGAAAAATAATACATTTCAGTATTTATAATTGAATTCTCTCTCTCTCTCTCTCTCTCTCTCTCTCTCTCTCTCTCTCTCTCTCTCTCTCTCTCTCTCTCTCTCTCTCTCTCTCTCTATATATATATATATATATATATATATATATATATATATATATATATATATATATATATATAATTTCACCAGACAAGGGAAACACCGAAGTATATTTAGTTACAAATCCACTTTCTCTGAATAATTGTTCTGGAGATGAGCGATCTTTAAAACAGAGTTGTGTTGACAAATTTGCCAAATTGAAACAAAAGTGAGGCACTATCTATTTAGTTTATTCATGGGTATCTGTGTAAACATGCCATTTAAAAATATTTGCATTGCGTATTTTATATAAATTATTTAAAGAATAAGCGCAGCACGCACGATTACTACCTGAGACTTGGCCTTATCAGAGTGAGTCAAGAATAACCCACTAAAACTCTTAATATAAGAACCTATGCAATAGTCAGCATGCCCGCAAACAGCCAAGTAAGATCAATTTATGCCTGTGCCCAAATTACTTTGAGGACCCCTGCTCTATAGTGTCAGAAATAGCACCATATTCTCCAAGAACGCACACTCTACCAAAACATTTTGACAGTTGGAAATCCGATTTACCACCAACAGGCATAGCAGCACAAATTCCGTAATGTGGGACATAAACGTGGGAGCTACAAGTCACTATCACACACAAAGAAAATGACAAAAGCTCTCGATCATGTATTTGACTTGCCAAACTGAGCTTAAATTTAAAAAGCTCTCATAGAGTGACTAAAAGTGAATGTTAATACTTCCCTTTGAGCTTTAGAAAAGTGTCAGTTATATGGGAACAAAAACAAAACAGGAATATAGCATAACATACATCTCAGCTGCATCAGTCAACTGAGTTGATAAAATTAAATGTAGCTACTTACATTATTGGCGCATTTGTTGATTTGTCGGTTCGTTTTGTTTTTACAAAATTTGTCGGGACATAGCTAATGCGTAAGACACAAATATAGCTACGGTTTACTGCAAAGTTGGCTAAAAGTTCTGTATTATTATATTTCTTAGACGCCCTTATCCAGGGCGACTTACAACTGTTACAAGATATCACATTATTTTACATACAATTACCCATTTATACAGTTGGGTTTTTACTAGAGCAATCTAGGTAAAGTATCTTGCTCAAGAGTACAGCAGTGTCCCCCAGCTGGGATTGAACCCATGGCCCTCTGGTCAAAAGTCCAGAGCCCTAACCACTACTCAATACTGCAGTAATTTTGATACTATAGTATCTAAGACGTAAGATCTCATATCTCAGCCGTCCATTCCCCAATCTTTTACATAACCATAACAACAGTACTGGGGTGGGTGGGACGGATATCTTTTTGAACCACAAGGATGAGCTAGACTTGCCACAGTGGATTACGTTCTGATAAGGTTTGGTATGAAATGTTTTTAATTGTCAATCGCTCCATAACTTGGTGGGCCCATGAGCAAAATGGGTTGGCCCAGGCCCCTCGGCCCCAAGCATGGCATCGCTCCTGCTGAGGACATAGGGGAAGGAGAAGTGCCCTACTGGCATACTGAGCTGTAGATTCATACATTAGACTGCTTTACTTACTTTTCCCTTAGGCAAAAGTCTTCTGATTTCCACTCTGTCTAAGTGCCAGCCAGAGTTGATTCCCTTCCCATCGTGTCCGATTCGGATCTTTTCAATAACGTCATCAACATCCTCCAGCTATGACCACAATCAATACAGAAATTATCCACCAAAAAATATATATAAAAACACAACTCTTACTTAATTTGAATCCACAGGTATAGGCTTTGGCAACTCCACTTTAACATGCAAGGCAGAAGTAAGAAAGCAATATGATCTAAGCATCTGTACATTTTACCACATACTTCTGGAGCTCTAGCACTATAGGTCTGATTTAACAGGCTCCTACCTTGCAAGGCAAATTAAAAGGACCATAAATAAATAAAAAAATAATCAATGACAATATTCTCTCTCTATATTAGATATCACACTAACTGGAGCTGTTGGAGTATTGCACCTCACAAACACCTCTTGGGTACAGATGATAAATATACATTTACAGTGATTGCTCATTAATAGAATAGCATCTTACATTTTCATGTAATGCTTAGAATATTTTTATTTCAAACAAAATATACACAGGGTATGTCACACTACTAATACTGCACTGTTACCAATGTACCTAGTATTAAGACAAGGCTCTGCTTTTTGGTATGGCATAATGAACTGGGTGCAGCGAACATAAAAACATTCTTAAAGGTCTTTAAATTCAAAATGTCGTTAACACGCAGCCAGATAAGTTACCAAACCAGAAATATGCAACTCGGACATCAAATCTATGAACTTTTAAGTACTTGTCATCTTCATTTTGTTCTTATTTGTTTTAGGATTTAAATTGGTGTTCTCTTTTGAATGTCACTTTAAACTCCTGTACCGTGAACGCATGGATGCTGTTTGCAGTACCTTGGATGCATGGCACAAAGCAGGGCATTGCTGTAAAAATGCAGTTAGAAGTATGAACGGGCCTCAATACTAACTTGTGTTTGATATTAGATATGCGATCTATTTCTTTTAATGCTACAGATAGAAAGTTTGCATAACACTCTTGAAAAACAAGTCAAACCCGGCAAGCAACGTACCTCTACAATAAACTTATCAGCTGAGCCTCGCTCAAAGTACATGCGCCTTTCTCGCTTGTTGATACACAGTGATTTCTGCTGAGTGCAGATGCTGTCTCTCCCATAGAGGGCAATGAAAACATCAGCATCTGTCCCGGCACCATAAATATCACTAGTGTATGTGGTGATTTCGTAAGGCACAACTGTAAAACAAGAACGCTTTTCAAATTAATTAACTGGTAATTGTTAACAGAGATAACATAAGACAGTTCAAAACTTATGTACCCAAAGATTATGCACTGATGTTAATCTGCCACAATTGAGTTTGATCTTAAAAGAATACTTTATATCCTCTATTTTCCTAACAACAATAGCATATGTTCCATGTAATTCTGCATGGTTGCTTCTGCTCATATCATAATTTATCGTGCCATTTTAGCAAAAACTGAGGTTATTGAAATGGGAAGCCTATTAGGGATGGGCTGTACACTGAAGCCTGTAGGTAAAACACTGAAGACGGTGCAACACAGTTATGCGTCTCCACCTCACTTCCCCACAATTTTACAGGCATCTGGAATAGTTTGAATTACATTGCAAATAATGATCTAAGCAGAAAAAAAACAATATGAGAGATTCATACAGATGACATAAAAACTATGATAAACATGTACAATGATTTAATGAAAATGCTGCATAAAGTACCCAACAAAATATAAGTAATATTCTTCACAGTCATTGTTTGCTGTATTATGTGGTACATTCCAAAAGTCGCTATAAGGACACATCTTATTCAAATGTATTCCTAGGGTAAGTCAGAATTTATGTTTAATATATATCAAAATGCATACAGCCTTCATATTCTTCAGATTTAACTGGGCCTCAGTATGTCTGTTAGAAGTTGGACTATATAGTCTCTAAGCTTTACATGGAATGTACTCCTGAGTCTGGAGATTTGCAGGAAAGAGATCCCTCTGAGTCGCTCCATCATCCTCTGCTTTGTCCAGCCAGCGCCCACAGGGGAAGCGCAGCTTTTGACCCAGTGAAGGAGCGTCAATCTCCACCCAGTCCAGAAACCAGCCAGATGAGTTGCCTGCAACAAGTCAAGGCATCAAAGACTTGAAACAGCAGGACCAGGACACAGCCGGGAGTCTCTGTATCCTAATGCTGCTTCAAAAACAGTAGGGTGGTGTGGCTTCATTTAGATAGGTTCATATGACAAATCATGCATTTGTTCTAATTGCTGCATTTAAAAAAAAAAAAGGTGTAATTACATTCCAGATGTACTCTTATCTTATCTCAACTTCTTCCTGCAATACTAATGACAAGCTAAATCAGTGATTGACAACTGCCTGCCAGCCACACTCCAACATGTACCTCCCACTGCCTTTAACAAATGTCAACCCACCAAAACAGTGGAGAATCTTTCAGATTCCTATTACAACCATAAAGAATTATGTAAACAGAGCTTTCAAACAAGCTTTCAACTGCAGCTTTCAAACTTGCAACAGCTTTACTGGACTGCACATGTCCTGTGTGTACTGTATCTGTCTGGTATACGTATGCCATGTCAGCATTATTGCGGCTGAACAACATATATTTGAATAACTGCTATTACAACTTGAGGTTCATCTTACCAAGACAGTCATGCCCGATTCGTATCTTTTTCAGCATCCCGATATCCACCGCCTCCACAGTGAACTCATCGATATGTCCTCGCTCAAACTTGTTCTTGTAAGTCTTAGAAGCTTTGAGGTTAACAATTCCTGTAAAGATAATGGAATACAAAACAAAAGATGATGGAAGTACCAGGGAGCATAAATAATAGTGATTTCACAGAGAGGCAACTCAAATCCATAATCAATAACACTCGACAGGATATGCAATACGCCACGCCTCTGATGTGCGATGTGTTTAACACACCAGAGAAGTGCTATATTACACAATGCACTACAACACTACAATACACTGTACACCCTGAAGTGTGTTACTGCGCTGATGAATTCACTTATACAGTATTAAAAAAACTGAAAAGGAGACAATTTTTCTGGAAATCAAAGAAGTTTATTAAATATAAATTCGTCACAAAAAGTTTATTAAAAGTATGTAGCAGTAACTTTTTAACTAACATTTTATATTTAAAAAATACTTATTTATCGTATTACAAATATGGTCTCTTTTTGGAGTTTGTATATATTTTTTTTGTGTTGTGGGGGTGGCGCTTAAGTCAGGTTATACAGCAGCTAAGGAATGCTATGGAAGGAGTCTGGTTTATTTTTCATCGGTGGGTAGGTACTGGACTCTGGTACGACTTTACTTTGAAACTGCTGAGTTGATGTTGCAGAAGTAGGTTGTTCCTTTTTGGGCTGAAGATAGGATTTGCATCTGTGACCTGTGATAGGAATTAGTTAATTTTGTGTACATGCTTGTGGTTTTCAGTGTCCTCTTTACAATACAATGTAACATATTTTAAACCAGAAGTCTGTTCCCATTCAATTCGAAGACAACCAACAACCAATACTTTTGAAATATGCCTGCCACAGGTCAGGTATTTACTGAACATTTTATGTCAGAGCTGCTGATAGGCCCCTCCGGGGAGTGACATCCTAGGTCCTGTCTACCGAGGGAAGTAGACACTCTGCTGAGATCACATTCTCTTTTGCTTCTCACAATCAGGTAGGTATAAATTAACTTCTCCAGTGACATGATTGAATCTTTGTAACAGAGCTCCCACTTCATCTTTTTCTGTTAGTTCCCCTACAATTTATTGCTGGAAGTCGGCTTTTCATGTCTGAGGACTGAGCTTGAAACGTAACGCAACCACGTCCATTAAAAAAAAAAAAAATCTCTTCCTTTCAACAGCCTACATCACTTGATGACTGTAGTCTGCTTTTTCTAACCCTACATCATCTGCTGTCTCTGTGTTTTTTTCATCTGCTTTTTACAGCTAAAAAAGAAAATAATAATAATAATAATAATAATAATAATAATAATAATAATAATAATAAAAGAAGAAAGGGAGACACATATTCCTTCACCGAGACCCGCCTCTGCTGCACCCGCTGTTGAGTCGGCACTGCTGGGCTGACTTGGCCCACCCACTCTGTGTGCGCAGCCTAAGAAAGAATAAATAAAACCCTACCCTTCAGCTTCTGCAATTAGTGTTATACAATTGTACAAACAGTACAATTGGTGTTGTGTTGGAAACTATTGGGTCTGATGGCTGCAGCTTCATCAGCCACCCTGCTAGGGTTACTAGGGCTAGGGCTCAATGCCTTTCAGCTACATCCCAAACGCGTCAGACACAGTTGGCTGACCATGTCTTGTGCATGCTGGGAAGCCCTGTGCTGGTGGAGGCAAGCTTCCCACATACGAGAAGGCGTAAGGATGGGAGTGGTCCATAGCTGTCAGGTGGTGACGACAGACACATCCAACTCGGGTTGGGGTGTGGTCTAGGCAGGCAGAGGAGTCCACGGATCCTGATCGGGTTACTGAACATCCCTGGAACTTTGAATGATTCACCTCGCTCTCCAGCATTTCCTTCCAGTGCTCCAGAATAAACATGTCCTTGTCAGCACGGACAACATGTCTATAGTAACATATGTCAACCGCCAGGGAGGGCTTCGGTCCCCAAGGTTGCACTGCATAGCCATCCGGCTATTGACCTGGGCAAAGAGGAATCTGTTATCCCTCCAGGCTGTTCATTTCCTGGAGTAGTGAATTGGGGTGGTGGACCTCCTCTCGAGGGAGGGTCCTCACCCGTTAGAATGGCGACTCAACCCTCAGGCAATAAAGCGCATTTGGGAACGGTTCGGAAGAGCCCAACTCGATCTCTTTGCCATGGCAGAGACGACTCACAGGCCCCTATGGTTCTCCCTCCACTGCCGTGGTGGTCCATTAGGCATAGACACCCTAACCCACGAGTGGCCCTGGATGCTCTTGTACGCATTCCCGCCAATAGCGTTGCTCCCGGCCTTCCTAGAGAAGGTCCAGAGAGAGAAGGCGATAGTTCTCCTTGTGGCTCCCAGATGGCCCAGGAGAATCTGGTTTGCAAACTTTTGCCAGCTACTGCAAGGCCAGCCCTGGGAGACCCCACTGTGCATGGATCTTTCTTTGGAGGAGGATCATAGACTAAATTCCCCCTGCCTGGTTCAGGCATTGAGATGTTATGCGAATAGGATGAGAGCGCTGCGTCAGTCTGACCAGCGCTTTGTCAGTGAAAGGACCCTGGGTCAAACCCGCTCGAAGGAGCGACTGTCCCACTGGATTGTGGACAGAGTTTCAACTGCATATACCAATGTCGGTCTACCCCCACCTAGTTAAGCCTTTGTATTTTGCCCAAGCAAACAAATACATCCTACCTGTGTCATCTTTATCGCCATACAGGGTAATGAACACATTAGCATCTGTTCCAGCGTACTTTTTGTCTCCAGTTTTCACTGTCACAGTGTAGGTTGTAGATTGAGCTGTAAAAATACCCCATTGTAGATAAGTAGAATTGGGACAATTGCTAGTTTATAGAGGGTGCATTTAAAAAAAAAAAAAATAAACATCTTTAATTTTAGTGCTTTTGGGGCACAAACAAAAACACACTGATATACTGAATTTAATATAAATTATGTTTAGACACACAAGTGAGTTTTTTGTGATCTCTATCTGCAGTTTCATAAATACTATCTACAGATAAATTCAGCTGAAAACTCCCATCACCTGAACTCTAAATGGAGCAGATCAATGATTAAATAATGTCTACATATAAAACAGCCCTTTCAATTAAAATAAGCAGAAAAGAGAAATCTTTAAGACCTCGTAATGATTGCCCAATACGGTTTTAAGAGAAATTTATTTAGGCAGAAATATTGTTATTGTATTACAGTAAACCTGAGATTTGATTGCTCTCACTTGGAGCCTCAAATGGCCACTATATCAATAAAGGGTGGACAGATTTTTCTCCTCTAACCTTCTGGCACATCAGCATCCAATATTAATCAAGCTTTGACACAATTAGACCTCAGGCCCTTTCTGGAATGCTGCTTTTGCTGTGTCAGCCCCATACACAGTGACAGTGTACCTTTCTGCTCCAGTCCTAGGGTAGCCTGAGACTGCTCGTCACTGTCTGAGTTCTTTTTCATAAATGCCTCATCTACAGGAACCAGCTCTCGGGCTATCTGGCCATCATCTTCATCAATAGCTAACCACCGCTCACATGGGAAATAATACCTGAATTTAAAAGAAATAAGACATTTATTGGAGTGTCAGTACAGTCAAACCTGTCTAATTCGGTGTCGATTGTCACCAGAAAATTGTGAAATTGATGATAAAACTATTTAAAAGCATTAAAGAAAAAAGAAAAAAAAAACTATTACTGTACACACACAGTATAATAAAGACAATAATGCCACAGCAGTATATTTACCTGCTATTAACACAGGCCTGTTTAAACCATACCCCTAGAAAGATATTCAATTTCCGTACTGTACCTGCATGCAGGATTCAGGCACTTTCCACTGGCATTCAGATGTCTGAAATGGTTTGCCTTGTGATTTAGAATTTTTCACTAAGCTTTTATTGTGCTGGTTTTGGTAAATGTTTAGCTTTTTTGATAAGCACATATTTTCTACAGCTTAAAATTGTTTTGACATTTACACATTTTATTTTTTGTTGAACAAATATACAATTTGGAATGGCTCCAGTGGAACTTGATTATCTACACAAAGTTTTGCTTTTTTTCTACTAGTTTTACATTTAGAGAAGGAAAATCCAGTGTCTGATTGCACAGTGAGATTTACAATGATTTTAGACAGAATACAAAAACCATGCTGGACTCCAGAATACTTAGGTCCTGGATTGTAGACAGTATCACACCATTCAGTTCAGTAGGGATTTGGTCGTGACTCAAAATTCATGTCGAATGATACAGAATGCCAGTTTGCAGAGAGGCCTGATTCGACAAGTTTGACAGTATGTAAAACATGCTGGTATTTAAAAATAGCGTCTTCTAAAATGCATGTTGATTTTAGATTATGCAAACATGTGGCTGTTATATGCAACTGATTTATGTTCATCAGTTTTCCTTTTCCTTTTACAAAACTCGTTGGAGCCGAATACAGCCAAAAAGAGTGAGTACCAAGTTTTGTAATTACCATTTGTTGCCACCAGGGTGTATCTAAGGTCTGCCTTTTCTTCTGTCACAAAACCATTTTTAAGGGTTGTCACTCTGAATCTATGTGTGTTTTTTTTTTTTTTTTTTTTTTTTTTTGTTTATTAATGAGCTACACCTGAACGGTTCACGAGATCACTTTTATAATCTGCCAGTCTGATTTGGTGTGATAATCTAATGCCATATCTACCTCACTCTGGCACCCAGATATGTTATTTATATGCATGAATAAAAACAAGCACCATTTCCCCTCATAGTCTGCCTCTCTGTACTCACGTAGAGTCATCCTTGCCATCTATAATTTCCACTCTGTCTAGGAACCAGGCAGCTTGTGCTTGAGAGTTGTCATGGCGAATTCGCAGCTTCTTCAACAGCCCCAGATCAATAGCTGGGATTGTGAATATATCTTCCTGCAATGCATAATAACAGCTGAGTATGAGATTCTGACAGCTGCTCTTGTAACACCGACACAAAACAACTACAAAGGCCATTTCATTCCCAGTAACATTGTATTCCCACCAGGACACCTTCACTGGTAAAATATATCCTCCCCCCCAATGAAGATTAGGCTTGCAGTCTTCAGGTTGTCACAATATATTTATGTCACAACATAATTAAATCTGGCACCAATAAATGTTAGTGGTAGTGGTTTTCTAAATTCAAACTCAATTGGACTATGAGAAGGGGGGGGTTACTTGGAAATAGGATTGGTGTCTATTTTTGTAATTTTGTCACACGGCAGTTAGGGAACTAACAAATGAGGAACAGCTTCCCTTGTGTGCCTTTTTCAGTAAACAATGTCAGAAGAAAAGAACTGCATTGTTACGGTTTTGAAATACACAGAGCTGTACAATAATGGACACAAAATTTTAAAGAAATGGCAATGAGGGAGAACATCTTGGAGTCCATTTCCAGGGAACTGGATATAGCTGGTGTGTATGATTCCTTTATGTTTACTGAAATAAGTATTCAGAAAAAAGTTATTAGATATTCTACATTTTTATTAGCTGTAGAACAGGACTATTCTACATTCTTCTTCCCTGGAAGACAGTTTGCTTTCAAGAACACAATCAGATGAGAGTCACCTATCACATCACACGCGCCTGTTGCCACTGGTGTAAAAGGTAATGTAAAGTATGATTTTACCGCAGGAGAACTCGCATCATGTCCGATGTTAATAGACCTTTACAGTATGTAAATGGTTTATATCAGATAAAAACATCCTTGAAACAAGCTTTAAAATGTTACCAACATTATTTGTTTTTTTCATCCCCCAAATGGAGAAAAATGTGGTCAAAGGTCATGGAAATGGCCATTTTTACCATCTTCAGACACATCTGTGGGGCACGAGTAATCGTCTTCGCCATCCCATTCAGTGAAAAATATCAACAACCACAAATGGAGAAACACATTCCCCCGAATTTGATCTACTTCAGCTAGAATGACCCAAACAGGAAGTGAAAAGCACAGTCAAACTTTCAAAGGGAAATAAAATTCAAGGCCTCACCTGAGCATCGTGACAGATTCTTGACTTTTCCTCTGCAATTTTGTTTGCTGACACAAGAAGAAGCCACACACAATACTACTAAGCTGAACCACAACACCAGCCACTTGCAGCCCCTGCTCAGCACAGTACCTGTCCTTTCTCAAACTTATTGAGGTTATTCGACTTCTTCAGATGCCTCTCTCCTGTGTCTCCCATTTCTCCATACACATTAATATACACATTGGCATCTGTTCCTGCGCCCAACACACTCCCTGTGAACACATGGACTTCGTAGGTGTTCTCTGTATTAAATGATAAGAAAAATCAACAGCTCTTGGTAAATGACAACTTAAAGGTTTGTTCTTCTCGTCAAACTGATTCAACATCTTTAGATTAATATATCTGGATTTTAACTCTGTCTCTGTATATAATGATTTATATATGAGGGGTTTTAATCTAGGCATGTTCTATTGATTAATCACAGTTTGCTAATGATATGGAATTGTATTGAAAGAAAATTACAAGTAATACAAACTACTTCTAGACACATGTCTGTGAAACCAATTTAGGTAACATTTATTCTTGTGTCCCCCGGATCTACAGTAACTTGATTATGGCTTTTCCATTTATACAGTCAGGAATATAAACTAATATTCTTGCAAGTTTGAAGCTGTCAAAGTAATACACTGCCAGTAGACTTTATACTACAACTATAACTCCTCCACCATCCCTACAAGCATGTGGCACAAAACATCACTCTCTTAAAGATACAGCACCTCAATTATAAATCAGTAATACAACTATAACACAAATTGTGTTTTAAGTGTTACATTTTGAATTTGGCTTTTAGATCATATGTAACTTATGCTATTTACTGCAAAAATTTCAGAATACCAGCTAATGTTTACTATACATATATTTACTTGTAATTAGACCGTTTGAAAATATGTAATTGGAAGTCAGCCAAAGTAAGTAATTTACAATATTAACTTAGAACAATTAAAAACGCCTAATTATTAGTTCAATTAAGGGTCTAGTTAAGTAATTGAGAGCTCAGTTGGAATGAAAACCAGCAGACACAGGGGGTCCTCAGGACCGGTTTGGGAACCACTGATTTGCAATATTTATTTGGTTTGTAATTGCTGTTATTGGTGTTTTATGGGCTGAGAGGGCTCATACCGAGCTCTTTATAGTTTGAACATTTCATTGGAAGTAGAGGGAGGGAGAGAACAAAAAATTGAGTTTTTGTTTTGTTCTTTTAGATCAATGGTGCTGAGGATGGGTTAACAAGTACACTGTGCTTTAAAAAATAAAAAAGGGGAAGGTGTGTGTCTGATTGTTTGGAATGTCAAGATGTATTTGTTTATTTGATTTACTCATGTTTGCATGGTTTTATCAATTAATTACATTTATAATAAAGTAACATTTAAAAGTATATAAAAAAAGAAAATGACCAATGAGCAAATGTTGTAAGTTAAGGTCTTTTTTCTTCATTTTGAGATATTGTGAAATATTGGGTATAATTACAAGATTAATTAATCAATTATTTTTTAATCGATCAAAGCCCACAGGTGTGAGTAATCGATTAACCATTAATCGACTAAAACCCCTAATTATATATATATATATATATATATATATATATATATATATATATATATATACACACACACACACACACACACACACACACACACACAAGGTAGTTATATAGGCCTAGTCTGACTGATGATTCTGTTTATACACCAGGCCACTTTTATTAGTTTACTGGTTCAATAGGTACATTAAAACCTTCAATGAGCTTGTCACCAAACACTGAGAACTTGTGGTTGCTGGCGACAGGAGGCTACCATCTACTCAAGTGTCTGTAGCCTTAAAGCCATTTACTGCTGTATGATAAAAGCATAGTGAAAGGTTGTAAAGCATAGTTAAACAGGGTCAGTAAAAGAAAAGAAGCGTCCACCTTCCAGGTCTTCACTGTCCTCTGGCAGCAGCTCCACCACCAGCTCCCCGTCACCCTCATCCCTGGCAAGCCAGCGCTGGCACAGGAAGGTGTAGGTCTCCACTACCTCCTCAGGCTGGCCCCCCTCCCCTTCCTCCTCTGCTGCCTTCTTCTTTTTCTTCTTCTTCTTATCCTCCTGCGGCACTATCGAGGTGGTGAGGTGCTTGATGATGACTGACTCCAAGTACCAGCCATCCATAGCACCCTTTCCGTTGTGGCCAATCCGAATTTTGAAGAGCTTGCCAACACCTGCGGCTTCCACCTGTGGGTTGAATAATATTGCATTCATACATTTTCTCAGCAGTAATGCTAGACAGCAGCTCTTTACCAGGCAAACTTAAACTCTGGTTCTTTCATTTTGGTGTACTGCTAAGACTTCTGTGGCCACTCACTGTGTATGAGGTTTACTTGACAACAATAGAGAAGCTGGAAGGGTTAAACAGTTCATACATCAGGAAATGGTTAGGAGTTCCATGCTGCCTCAGCAGAGTGGGATTGTATGATAAAGAAATACTGCAGCTGATTCTCAGCTCTAACTGAGGAGTTTGAGTGCGCCAAGGTTTGATTGGAAATGACATTGCTAGAGTCACATGGTGAAAGTGTGAGGGATGCAGCACCTGTGTTGAAAGCTGGAAGAAAGTGGGCAGCAAAGAAAGTTCTGGAAGATGCAAAGGCTGCCCTTCCTATCAGTGATATCATGGGGCAAGTACAAAATGGAAGAGGAGGCCTTGGTCTCAATTCAGCTCTTCCTACATAGCACAAAGCAGCCTCAGCTCAACAGAGGAAGCTGGTAGTCAACAAGCAAAAGCAGAAGGAGAGAATGAGATACGTAAAGGCAGTTTCCCAGGCCAAACAAGGAGAAAGGACGAATTGGAGAGTGTGGAACAAATCAAGATCGACTAGCATGATTTATTGACAGTGGAACAGAGCAGGATCAGCTTCCTCATCAGGTCAACATATGATGTTCTACCATCACCACAGAACCCCTTAATCTATGGGTAGGAGAGGATCCGTGGTCTCCTTTGTGTTCATTGCCAGCTACATTAAGACATATTGTGACAGGATGTAAAGTGGGTCTTAGCCAAGGACGGTTTACTTTGCGTCATGACCAGGTGCTGCGATGTTTGGCCTTAGCACTGGAAGACAAGCGCAGCATGACTAACAGGTTGCCACCAATATCAGCAGTATATGACACACAAAGAACAACATTCCTCCGTCCAGGGGATCAACCTCCAAGAAGGTATTAAAACCAAAACTTGTCTAGGACAACTGGGAGCTGCTACAGACTAGAAAATGCTGGCAGATGTTGGACAATGGCTTATTTTACCACCTGAGATTGCCACCACTAACCTTCGGCCTGATATTGTCTTGTGGTCTGGTTCAGCACGTCTTGTTCACCTGGTAGAGTTAACAATGCCATGTTGCCTGTGGATGAGACATATGAAAGGAAGAAACTGCGGTACGCTCAACTAACTGCTGAAGCGGGACAGCAAGGATGGAGAGTCCAGGTTTGCCGAGTGGAGGTGGGTTGTCGAGGATTTGTGGCACACTCCACAACCCGGTTTCTCAGAGACATCGGATTCAGTGATCAGGAGTTGTGATGCATAGCGAAGAACTAATCTGAAGCAACAGAGAGGAGCAGCAACTGGCTCTGGTTGAGACGAGAAGATTCTGGTTGGGGACCTCAAGCACAGTAGAAATAAAAAATTGTTGATGTAAAGGAAGGTAAGTAAGCTGGGCTTAGCTGAGTTGGGGATGGGGGGTGATGCTGGGATGCCAGAACCACTGTCGAGCCCTCTTAAGGTGTCATGGGCTAGTAGATGAAACACCAAAGATGGAAGGTGCTCACTTGAAGACCCCAGAGAAGTACCCTACTCATATCAGTCCAGATGGTTGTCATGCTGATGCACTACAGAGGCTGCACTGTGGTTGATCCCTAGAGCCAGCATTGCACTTCAGCTGTCAACATGAGGCAGAAGGATATCTGCATCATCATATAGAAAGAAATGCAGATGAATCCCATTAGTTTACAGCAAAATAAGCTATGTCTTAGTTGGTGCTTATCTTGGTGAGAGCTGAATCCAATTATCAACATGAAGTTTTAACACCTACTCTCATGTAATGGGAATCATGATAATCAAATTGCATTCCTGCCAGGCTGTACACTTTATAAATATCTTTCAGGTCCCAACAGGACAGCTGTATCAATAGAGACAAGGAATGTAGGTTACTATGGAAGAATTTGAAAGTATAGGTAACCTCTACACTGTAATTCTTAAAAGGAAAATAAGGTTAGCAGTTTACTTTCCAGTTGTTTGTTTTTTTTAAGCAAAATAGTATGATTCAGCTTTGGTCCCCTGATAATTCACAAATGTGGTAATTTATAGTTAGGCAAACTGACAATAAATGTTACTTGTATATTACGGCCTGGAATGTGGTCAAATTGGTAATTTGCAATTTAGAGTGTAGGTGAAAGAAAGATTAGCAGGACTCTGGGCATCAAGGACTGGAATTGTGCCCCTACTATATTGTATTGAAGACTTATACTAGATTGCCCAATATATCTCACTAATGTATATTAGAAAGATTTTTCTCTGTAAACTGACTCATAATGGACATCAAAGTTGTAAGTACCTGTGACAGGGAGACCCTGTCACTGGTTCTTGAGTGCATATGTGCCTTTATGGAAGCAGCTGTGATGAGCAACAGGAGATGCGCTGCTAAGGAACTAATTGAGCAGGTTGGCTCACCCGGTGCTGAGTTGATCGGGGATCCTGATTGGCTGAGCGACATGCCCGGGTAGGTTGCGCGGAGCTCAAAAGGTGTATGTGCCACAACTTGAGACGATTGCACCTCTGTGCTACTGTGACAAAGTGCCCGCCCCTGTGTATATTATTTGTTATGTGTTGCGTGTGGTGTGTTTAAATGTTGGTGTATAGACATTGGTACACGGGATATAAACGGGTCTGTGTAACACAAGTGTTTAAGATGTATATGTGTATTTAGGCACGAGGATTGCACAGCACTTCACGTGCAAGTAAAATGTAGTAATATGTGAGCACGGGGAATTGCACTTTATTAATTCACGTGCTGGGATTCAAGTGAATAATTAATAGGTAATTGAATCCCAGCACAACAGTATATATAGATGCACGTTGTCACATATTTGCGGTGGGGTGTTCAGTGAGTGGAGAACGGGAGAGAGAGGGTAGGTGAAGTAAATATTTCAATTGCTATTACGTGCTGGTGGGACCAGCACGATACTTGTTTATTTAAAACTCACCTTGTTTGTGTGTCTAGCTACTCACCGTTTTTTGTTAAGTATTAGTCCGTTTTTGTTTGTCTGTTTTATTTTGGCTACCAGTGCCGTGTCCTGTTTCTGTTTTCGTGTTTAAACGTTTTATTTACAATAAACCGGCGCAAGCAAGCGTCATCATCATTTCACATCATCTGTCTTTGTGTTCATTCCTTTTCCTGGGTCTGACGCCGCCCACTTTGGCCGTCTCTGTGACAGCTACACAGATGGTTGCTGTGTTTACATCAAGGAGGAGAGCGTCCACTCCATGAAGAGAACTACTACACGAAACCCTTCCGCTCCAAAACAATACTCGCTAATGCATTGCCCAGCGGTGGCTGTGTGAAAAAGCCATTTGAAGACACTTGCCTGGACTCCAGGAGCCCAGAAGTAGGTTATTTTAGGGGATGTTTATCCCAAATAGTGTACAGAGGGTTTTCGTACAGTAATATGTTCCTGGAGCAGGGCGTTCCTTTTAGTGGGACTAGCGCTCACCATTTGTGTGGCAAACTTTTCTTTTTATCGTTGTTTTTCTTTTTTTTTCTCTATTAAATGTGACACTAGGGCTACCATTGCTAGTACCCAAGTGTCAGCACTTGTGTTGATTTAATCTGTGTGCCTGTGTGGCGTGTCAACACCGAACGATCTGTGTCTGCCTCATTATTATACAGTGATGACCAACACACTTAACAGATCTTCCTGTTACAGTACCTTAAACACTTCGGTTGCTCCGCGTTCAAAGTTGTTCGATCTGTTCTGAAGGCTGATTAACTCTGTCTTTCCTTTCTCCCCATAAATCTGGATGAAGACGCTGGCGTTAGTGCCCGCAGCCAGAGCGTTGCCAGTGTTCACTGTAATTTCATAGTTATCAACTGACACACAAAAAAAATGAACAGGTAACTATTATTATACATGGTATAGCTACATTTTCAGCAGTAAATACAGTGCTATGTTACTTGTTAAATGGTTCTGAGATCTTGCACCACATCTCATGGTGACAAATCTCATGGTGACATTGAAAAGTATATATATATATATATATATATATATATATATATATATATATATATATATTTATATATATATATATATATATATAGAATTTTCTCTTACAAGAAATCAGTCTGCAACTATATTGCATAGTAGGCATTTCTTGTGTTACAGTCATGTTTACTATATAGTGGAGCATTAAATACTGTAGAATTTAAAATACATACTTTACCAAAACATAACTGGGACAGCTGACAATAAAATAACATAAATGTGGTGAAATATGTACACTGTATATCTGATGACAGTGATGTATATAAATTACAAATCAATCCTTATCCACTCTTGCTCTGTTTATTGAGTGAATATCCCTTTACCACATACAGCAATGCAATGTATAGGCAAAACATTGCAGAGTGCAAATGTCTTTGCCATACTTTAGTCTCATAATCAACACCTAGGGAGAAGCATCCAATTAAAAGTATAAAAATGAGCAGATGCCAAGCGGCTGAAGGGCTCCCCTTACATTTTTCAATGTCCAGTATTTCGCTGGGGTAGATCTCCACCTCCACCTTCCCATCAGCCTCGTCTTTGCAGAGCCAACGATGACTGGGGAACATGTACTGCTTCCCATGGACAGGCACCTTAATCTGAACACTGTCAAGGAACCAACCAGCACGCAAGCCTTCGTTGTTGTGTCCAATCAGGAGCCGGTTGATCTGTTGAAAACAATAAAATTAGCATTTCCGGTTGGTAGGCTGTGCATATTAAAGTAACACATTTTGCTATAAATAAACTAATGTAGGACAAACAGGGCTAACACATTACCTTTCCAATATCCATAGTGTCAATTGTGAAAATATCCGTATGTCCTGTTTCAAAGTAATTATGCAGGTCGTTGTCAGAGACCACCAGGAGCTGTTTGTTAGTGCCCCCCTTCTCTCCGTAGAGCTTGACAAACACCTTGGAGTCTGAGCTGGCACCTGGAATATTGCCTGTCTTCACTGCAATGTGGTAACTGATGTCTGAAACAAGCAAAATGATCGGTAACTCTTACTGGCACTCCACTGCCTATATTATTTCTAATACCAGATCAAGGTTCTGTCTGCTCTGTGTAGATTAAAAATACCACAGACTCTTTCACAGAAGACCTGTTCAAATACATTTAATACTGTTGAATAAATCCCCATCACCATTGCTAATTCTCAAACAAATCCTTTATCCTCCTATCCCTACGGGGACAGGAAAAACAAGAGGCTGTTAAAGGAAGGACTGCAGGAGGTTTTAATCTTCTTTTTGGAACTTACTTCTAAGCATCGGTGTTTCTCCAGCTGGCACTAGCTCTCGAACGATCTGACCATCATCTTCATTCCTGTCAAGCCACCTGGAAAAGCAGATAAAAAAGTTATATTCATGAACCAATGGAAACACCCATTTGTCTGTATGGGTCTGTGTTGTTCTTGTGTTTAAAGCTATATTAACCATACACCTTCCAGGACATATCATTTTATGCTAAAGAACACTGGAATTATGAATATGAGTAGTGAAGAACTTGCCTGTTGCAAGGGAATTCGACGGCCTGTGTTTCTGGCTGTCCTTCCTCCCTTACTACCACTTTATCCAGGAACCAGCCGCAGCCACCACCTCTGCCGTTGTGCCCGATCCTCACTCGCCTCACCTGCTTCAAAGACACCGCCTCGATAAGGAACTCGTCTGCCTGTAGGGAGGTGGAGATCACCGGTTAGAGGGAGAGAAACATGACAACCAGTTCTTTATCCACAACCTTTAAACCTGTTTTTTTCTGATCATCTTCAATAAACACTGGACCTTACCCTCAGGAAGTTGGTTACTGTTTCCCTTTTAGGTCATTTTCACAGCATCAGTGAATAACAAATTCAAAGGTACCACAACACGTGACAAATTCTCTGCAAAATTAGCATGACCTTTCAATGAACAACCCAAGTCGGCTCAATACATATATATTTCTCAAAAAGGTAATTGATTTTATCAAAATTGACCCCATTCTGAGGGAGTACATTCTGAGTTACTTTATTTGTATTAATTTAACCTTTATTTAACCAAGAAAGTCAGTTGAGATTAAAATCTATTTTTCAATGGAGACCTGGTCAAGGAGGTGGCACATAATACCAAAAAAAAAAGAACCCACAAATTCAAATGAGCACAACCAATACAAACAGGTTAATCAAATTATAAGAAACAATTTAGGAGCACTTGACTACATAACGTAGATGTTAATTTTTGTTTGAACTCCTTTAAAATATATCAAAACTGTAAGTTTTAGTTATTTCTGAACTTTATTCCAAGATGACGGAGCAATAAAACTGGTTGCCTTTTGTTCATACTGAGAAGGAACTGAGAAACACTCAGAACACTCTCAGAACACTCTGAGATCTAAGATTAGAAGCACTACTAGTGGTAATTAAGATAATGTGGGGTGTTGCCAAGGATAGCCTTATAAACAATTCCGTAATACTTTTTCAATCTTCACAAAGATAAAGAAGTCAGACCAGCCTATCCATATAAATGACAGTGATGACCAGAATAACCCAGGTTGGTTAAAAACCTCAATGCAGAATGGTAGAAAGGATATAGTTTTCTTAAGACCATGGTAGTAGATACTCTAAAAATAATGTCACTGTTGTCAATCAGATGCAAAAATTTACTCACGATCAGTTGTTTTCAATATTGTTCTGAAAAAGGGTTACTTAAAAATGAGCGACTCTAAATAATTTTAGAAACTTACAAATACTCACATTTCCGCTTTCAAATTTATTGACATTGTTCTTGCTGGCGTACAAGACCCGCTCTCCTGTGTCTCCCATGTCACCAATGAGACAGATAAAGACAGAGGCGTCTGTGCCGCTCCCGCTCTTGGTTCCTGTGTAGATGGTGATTCTGTACTTCACAACTAAAGAACAAGAAAGAGAATCACCAATCAGCCCCTAGCATGACTCTCATTGTTTCTTTAATCATTTACCCAAAACAAAATAGGTTGGTTTCATCATCAAGCTAGGTAAGTGCAAGTTGAAAGATTGAATGCATATTGAATAAACCTGGTAGGAAAAAACACCCAAAGATGCTAAAGTACAGACTGCTTCTTTCTCTTACTTGGCAGAGGATTTTTAACCAGTTGTCCTTCTGCTGGCAGCTCCCTGATAATCTCATTGTCATCTTCATTCATATCCAGCCATCGGCCACAGTGAAATGTGTACTTCTCTTTTGACAGTGTCTTCAACAAGGTGACCTGCATTAAAATGTAGTTGTGGTTTCCACAGAAGTCACCATTCCTAACTAACTCCTTCTCAAAGGGAACTAAAAGAGTGTATGCTAATGTTTTAAAAAAAATAAATTACATTTTTATATAAAAGTGTATTAATTCTGGTTAAACTTTTTTTTTCTACTTGGCTGTGCATATAAAATCAAGGAGATATGAAGTGGTAAAAGACAATTAAAACATGCAGAATCCAAATGAAAATACATAAGAACACAAGAAAATGGGACACCATTTGGCCAATCTATGATTGTCTGGTTCCCAGTAGCTGATTGATCCCATAACTTTGCCTACCCGGCCCTTACAAGATGCCAGTGACTCAGCACCAACAACATTGCTTATGTACCCTATTCAATACACTCACCACTCACTTTGTATAAAAAAAAAAAAAAAAAAAAAAAAAAAAAAAACATTCACTACCCATCAGCCCTTTCAAGATTTTTAAAAAATAGCTGGCACTATATTTACAATATGTAAGCACCATAGTACATAAAGACCAGCGAATGGGTACATTATTATAGCGTAGGTATTCTACAGCTACAGACGTATCAGACTTTTTAGAGGATGCACATCACTTTACCTTATTTAAATGCCAGCCTGCAAATGGGTTTCTTTTTTCATGCCAAATTCTAAGCTTGAATAGATCTCCCAAATCAGGAAGCTCAATCTGTAGGTATAAACAGAGTTACTCAATGTATAGGTTATCCAGCAAAATAAAAAAAAAAAACATACATTATAAATTCAAAATTGCAGCTATCAGTATGATGAAAAAGATGATGACGTACTATATCAACACCATGTACAGAATAGTACAAAGTAAGAATTAGCAATGAAATGTTTAATCACAATTTGAGAAGCGATTCTGCAGATATGTGCAAAACTTGTGGCATGCCAAATAATGTTAATACTAAATTTCTGTTTAGTTGGATGACCGGTTCTGCAAATATATGGAAACATTTGAAGTGTGACATACATTTATACAACTACCTCCACTAATAAAGTAAAGAACTGGTACACATGAAACTTGCTACAAATTAAGACACAACAGACTCATATTTTGCGAGTAAAAATTACTGTGGCCTTTTTTTTGGACAGATGCAAAGGTTCCCCCATCATAAGCATTATAGAACTACCAAGAAACAATGTACACTGTGTGCATGTAGGAGCAGCTATATTATTATTCTAAATGTATTTCTTGCTGATGAAACAAATTGCTGCAGCTTTAGAATTTTATTTTAATTATGAGTTGTGGAGTTTTCTTTATATATTTTTTGTGTTGTTTATATTTAAGTAAAGTAGGGCCACATGGATGTTTCTCCTTTGAAAGTAATCTGAAGACTGGAAAAATTTTACTAATAAAGTTTTCTTATACTCGTAACAGAAGCAAAATGTAACAACTGTTGCAAAAGGTGACGAGAAAAAGCACAGTCATTTCATTGGGAACATCTTCCATATAAATCTGGTACTGTATATCAGAGGAGAATTTCATTATGACTCCTCCTGAGCATATGTTTACTAACAGAGCCGATGCCAAAAATATTCATTGTATCAATAATCAAAGCAAATTCAGTTCCAAAATCCTACCATGAACTTATCTGTTTGACCAGCTTCAAAGTTATCTGAATTGTTATCCAGTCTCATTTCGTCCGATTTACCCTTCTCCCCATAGATCTGAAGGAAGACATTTGCATCGCTCCCCGCATTCTTGATGTCACTGGTCCAGATCCACAGTGACCATGGTAGTCCTGAAAAAAAGCAACAAACATCTGAACCCCTGCTTCTTAAGGGAAACAATACAGCAGTGTGATGGTGTTTTCTGGTCATACAGGAAACTGAGGGTTTTAGGACACTGGGGAACATGAACGTGGTAAGGGGAAATTCTGGTTTTAGGTTGAGGGCAGGTAGAAAGTTTGGTCGAGCGAATTAGTTAAACAGTTTCAGCTTTGGTTGTTAACTCTGCCAAACATCTCTGCCTGTCCTCAACAAACCAATTAAGTCAGCTTTATAAAAGAGAGGAGGTGACAACCCTTGAGTGGGACTACTAGAGAATACAAACAACTGTGCTGGGCTGTTTTGGATCAGCTTGTCAGAACAAGAGGTCAGCCACACGGTTTAGATATTTGTTGGGGGTAAAAGGACCTAGCCTTCCCCCAAAGTGAGTATAGATGGAGCTAAAGGAGATCTTATAAGTTTAGGTTAATTCTCCCAAAGTGAAATGCATTTTTGTTTTATTAATTGTTTTGTTTCTTAAGGGACCAGAAGCCCACTGTAAAGTTTGTTTTTCTCTGGAGTAAAAGTGCGCAGCCAACTTTTGAACTCTGACTGTGACTTCTTTTCCACCTGATCTACAAGGCACTGTTTCACAAGCAGTAATATTCAAAAGGGGTCTCAGAAGCTACAGCTGATTTCTATTAGGTGTAATTTGTTTCTGTCAAAAAAACTTTGTAGAAAACTAGAACAAGACTCTGCTTGTGTTTTCAAAAAAGACCAATGACTAATTTCTATATTGTTTTAGGGAAAATAGGTATTTGGTATTTGGAAGGGGCATACTTTTTTGTTTCTTTTGCCGGAGGGACACCATTTCATAGAGCTCCCTTTCGATCAGCCCATCTCCCTCGTCTTCATCCAGCCATTTAGCACATGGGAAAGTCTGCTCAATACCAGTGAATGGACAGTACACTATCACCTGTAGGGCATCAAAGCATTCGACTTACACACATTGGACTTACAGTAAGACGATTCCAATACATTTGGTCTTGCTTACTAGAAAACACAATGTTTTTGAACTGTGAATGTGACCCAAGGCATTGCTACACCAGGTAATGCAGATGATAAACCAAGCATCTGTTGGGGAATGAATTAAAAATGGTATTAGGAACTTTGCAGGTATTATGCTTTCTTTCTTTGAATTGAAGTTTAAATATGCTTATATGTATGGTGTCTGTATTTGTCTGGGCTTACTTGTTTTTAAAATATATGTTTATTGGCACACTGTATGAGTGGATTTTCGAAGTAAAATCTGAGTCTTAAACTTCTGTACCTGTCAATTTTGTACAGTGTTGTGGCACAGCATCTATACACAGGAACAAAAGTCCTTCTGAGTATGAGGTGCATTGCTCAGTCTGGCTTGAACAGACACAGCGATTTATAAATGAGCATGTTACACAAATGAGACAGACAAGGCTACTGATACACATCTATTACTCAATGCGCATGTGTGAACAGGCTGGCTCGTGTGGTGACGTCAGGACAGGAAAATAGACAGACAACAGTGCTAGGATATGAATGCTCTGTTGTGCAGTTTAATAATAAATAAAAACTTTAAACATAACAGAACACTTGCACAAAACAATTAGACTAACACACAGACACAGAACACAACAAATATTGTACTAGCCTAAAAGAGCATGTGTAGCAATTGTTATTTCTAATCTAAGCTTTGCTTTGCTTTGCTTTGCTTTACCTCCTCTGAACACACCAACCCTGAGTGAGTGATTTGTGCCTCTATATATACAGCAATGCCGAGATTCAGTTGCTAATTAATCATTCACTTGAACCCAGGCATGTGAAATGATTGTGCAATCCCCGTGCCTATATACACATACACATTTTAAATCACTCATGCTACACAGCCCACCTTATACCCTGTGCCCCACTACATACACACCAACAATAAAACACCACGTAAAACATAAAATACACACAGGGGCAGAGCACCCTTGCCACAGCATGGCACAACCTTACTGCTGAACCTCGTACCTTTTCACAGAACCATCCCGAGCTGACCCCGTTGTTGTCATGCCCGATGGTGACTCTGCTAAGGGGGCTGAGCAGCGCAGCAATCTCCACATTGAAGATGTCTGTCAGCCCCCGCTCAAACTTCCCCCCCTCCAGGAAGATCTTCCCACTGTTCTTGATGCCCTTGGAGCCATGCATGAGAATATGAACCTTGGAGTTGGTGCCAGCACCTCTGACTTTGCCAGTCACCACAGAGACGTTGTAAACAATACCTAAAGGGCCCGGTTACAAAACAGTAAGATTGATTTCTGAGAGGAGGCACATAGATCAACTGAGCACAAGGGACCTGATTCACAAAGGTTTAAAGTGTAGTTTGCAAGTTTGCCACTTTGTACACTTTCAACATTAGGAGGATGATGGGAAATGTTTTGAAGTTCTGAGAGGTCCATGCGGGTACACATGAAGCCATCTTGAGGCAGGGAATGCAATTTAAAAGTTTAAAAAAGTGGTTAAAATGTAAAAAAAAAAAAAAAAAAAAAAAAAAAAAAAAAAAAGTAAAACAACACACACCTTACATAAACAGTTGTAGGAGCACATGTGAACATGTAACACAATAAAATAAAAAGATCCTTATGTATCCTTTAAGCAAACTCTAAGACAGCTTTTATTTGAAATAGTCCCAGCGTTGCTATTGTATTCACATTTATTTAAAGTATAAAACATTATCAGTGTGCTCAGCACATTAACAGCAGAGTCATTTATTAGGTTGTGTTAGCGCCATTCAAAATAAAAGAAACAATCTTATGCATTATGGGCCCTGTTTTCCTATGTGACTGAGGTGTTTAAGCATGCATAAGCTGTGTTTTAGTCATTTATACGGGTGACTGGTGAGGCTGATTTTCAGACATGTAAATTGAGGTGCTTCCAGGCGTTTACTCGGTTAAAGTCGTCCATCTATTTTAAATTATTCACAGCTAGATAAATTAGCTGACATGCCCCTATGTGCAACTTCCGAAGCAGTTACACGTCTATTAGGTTTTTTAGGAATTTCCAAGTTACATCTGCTTCTACTTGGTGTAACTTCAGTCGCTGTAGTTTAAAGATAGACAATTCTTTTTGAAAGTGATAATAGCAGATTATTACAATCACACTTACATTGACACATGTAAATCCGATGTTACCCGTAGGAGAGAATTTAGTCATCTAAACTAGTGTACGTGATTTAGATGCTTGAACCCCGAATTAAACATTTACGAAAATCAGGGTTATACCAGCCCTGACTACATCTGCCTAAAAAAAAAAACTTAACTTAAGTCAATATAGTCACGTACACCCTATGTGATAAATAATTCTGATTATGCGTACATCACATATTTAAATGGCAATAGCTGATCTGTCTTTTTGTACATTTAATATGTTTTGAATAGATAACAATAGAAATAAAACAAGTTGTTATGATCTGCAATAACTATAACCAATGTTTAATTTTTTAATTATGATTGTTTTATTATATAGTGTTATTTTAACAGCTTCAGAGTTGCTAAGGCATCAGTGAATTGACAAAGAAAAATAATTCCCAGTTTTTCACTCTGAAAATCTGATAACCCTAGATGTGAATATATTTATAAGCAATCGCTTCAGGTCCAAAAGCACTACTTTTAAACAAAGCACTGTATTTATCCCTAGAAGGATATCTTTTGATTTATTAAAGGCTTTATTTGTTAAATTGTATCGCCATAGTACCATGATGCGTTGATATATATCACTTGAGTTTTGGGGGTAAAACATAGACAATCGAAAATCATAGATGTTGCTTTTGAGCTATCAAACAAATTAGTTTTGCTTTTGTTGAAAAACCAAAATAAGTGTTTTGAATGGGTAAGAAAATAAGGGAATTATTGTTTACATTTACATATAAAATGTTGTCAAACTGATGTGTAAATGTATACAATAACCTGTTTCTTTAAATGTCCAATATGCAAGTTTCCAACGTCTTCGCTCCATTTCTGATGGCAAAATGACATCTAATTAGCATGGAACGACCACCTTGAAGTAGAAACACAAGTGACACAAATGACAGTCTTGTTGATTTAAACACTTTCATCTCTGTGTGTTTTGGGGGTGGAAATGTCTTCACGGTGGTTGATATGACATCATCGGACAAACACTGCAGTCATGGGCTATGCGAGCGCATAGGGGGCCACAGCGAGCCTAGGTCTGTACTTCAGTTTAAATCGGGGGCTCAAATGATAAGAATCTTTTAATCTGAACGAACCTAAGCCAGCTCAGGTCTGAGTTCTATGTATAAATGCATCAACTGAGAACAGGAGTTTCCGGTAAATAAAATGCAGCTCATATTTAGGGTTTTTCCGCTAAAATGCACTCTTGTGTGAATTGGTTAATGTTTGTTTAATGCAAATTAAGACATGTTTGCCTGAGCTATAAAATCATTTACATTTTCAATCTACTTAGAAAACAAATAGTTGTCATGAATGCAAATGTAGAACTCTATTATTGTTTTACAATAAGTTTTCATTTTGCAGTATCATCAGTGAATACAGCCAGAAGCAAATGTGATTATTTCTGCCTCAGGACATAATTCCAGAGGTTTCTGAACTGCTCTACCTGTGGCCTGGCTGCCTCCCACCAGGATGTCCCGCTGGATTTTGCCATCATCTTCATCCATTGCAAACCAACGGTTCACAGGGAACTCATACACAGCTTTGTTGCCCATATCATCAACTATCACCTGGGGAGAAACAAGCAGACATATTAAATACTCTCTAATACAATTTCTTGGGTAGGATCACGATCTTGTCAAATGGTTTCTCGGTCTACAGTAGTCCTTTGTTTTGCACAGTTGCAAGTTTTGCCTTAAACGCCATAGGGAGATATTCAATAAAATACCAGAAGACATAAGTTGAACATATACCTATACAAAATTAAAATATTGTAGACGTCTTCTTATGGTCGCTCTGTTATCAGAAGAATAAATTTAAATGAAGTTTGCATTTTTTTTTTTTTTTTTTTTTAATAGTTAAAAGTTTATATAATTTTTTCAGTGCATTGTTTAATTAAATCAGGCCTTATAATAGTTTAACACTTCCACTTCCTTGTCCACTGTCATTAATCATATCTCATTTCCTCTACTGTATGAACTCTACAAATGTCTTATCTATGTTTTCTTTTTTGAAACCTGTAATGAATAATATATTAACAAGACTATTTACCACAAAGCATCTTTCTGGCATGCTGGCAATTTCATTAGTTTAAAAGTAGCAACTGTAAACAGATGCAAGTTAACTCATGCAGTGTAACACCTGGTAATGGACTTGGTCCTGACCGAGGAACATCTTTAGGGCTCATAGCAACCTGCTGTTTTACTCATAAAATTATTTCAGGCTAAATCCACAAAATATGCTTTGTAACAATAGACTGTCACGGGTTAACAGGCACTGTCAGTAATTGAACTGCCCTTGGCTGTACTATGTAATATGCTTGTGAAGTCCCTTCTGTAGATATTTAAGGCACAAAGCCAAATATGCAAATAGACCATGATCGATTCAGAAAGGGAGCTGCCAAGTCAATCCTCTGCACCTGCAGTCTCTGATTACGGATGTCTGAACTGAATGCATTAAACGAAGGACTGCTTGTCCTTTTCAGCAGCCTATATTTTACCTGATTGCTTCTTTTTCAATAAAATCTCTGCCACAGGGAAAATCAACAAATATTTTTGAGATGCTGGGGGGAAACTGAAAGAATCCAAGTATATCCAGCAAGATACAAGAGTTTTATAATGCATACAGTTTCAGAGTTTAAAAAAATGCTGCAGGAATGCCCTTTTCATGAACTATAAGATTATGCACTGCAGTTACTGTATACTTCACCTGCTTAAATGGTGTGGCAGGTTTCTTATTAATCACGGGATGTTGCTGCAGCCCTCAGTCTTTTTTGCTATACTAACATTAACCAAGTATTGCTGTTCTACTGATTTATGCTAACAAACAGTAATAGACTCATTTATCTCTCAAAATAATCAGGTGTAATTTATGCTTTGATATAGGACAAGTGGACCCCACTGCTGCAGTGGGCATTGCCTGCTAGATAATTGACCTTGGGGGACCACTGCAATGATCTGCCTTCTATATACCTAGATTTATAAGAAAAAAAAGCATCCCAATGGGCCTTAATGTAAAGGGAATGACATCTGATCGATTGGTTTCTAAAATGAAAAAAATACCTTGTCCTTGATATGGCCAGAGGTAAAACAATGTGGCAGTTAAGTGGTTAATTGTCAACATCTCTAGCTTGACTGAAGGTATCATAGAAAAGAGCCATTTACTAACTGTGAAACACACTGTCAAAGTGATATCATAGAATACAGCTGTGTATCACGAACAAAGCTAATATCTGAAAGCAGTATGTCTTTAACAAACAAACAAAAAACAAAAAATCACATAAATCTTGGGTCACAAGTCAAATTGAAGGGTGGTGCTATTTGAAATGGGTTAGGAGACAGCTGAATGTGCAGTGATGGGGCTGGCCGTGGAGCTGCTTGACAGGGGATGCTCAATATACCTGTTGTTTTGTTGACTTTAGTGAGGTTATTAGGAGGTTAATAAATTAACTCTTGAGGAAAAAACTTAACATACAGAAGTATTCAAACCTACCTACCTATGTGCCTTTCTCCAGGCACTCCCTTTCAGCCTAGTAATCCTTACTGTGTTGGATATTAATACTTAAAGAACCTGCATTTCCAGGTAACAAGATCTATCTACTATTTGCCATTAACTCAGATCAGATGCCACCATCCATAGGTAATTTTTAAACATTTCAATGAGTTGTTACATATCAAATGTACAGTATATACTAATGACCAATCTGGATGTTAACCACAAAGGTTGGTGGTTTGGCCAAGTAGCTAGAGAGGAGCAGTATCTTTCAACAAATATATACTGTGAATAACAGTCAATGTAATTCATGTGCAACCGTTACTGTTACTGCAACGTTTATGGGGACTAAAAGCTTGTACCTTGTCGAGAAACCAGCCAGCGGAGGAGCCCTTGTTGTTGTGACCAATGGTGATCTTCCTCAACCGTCCCAAATTGGGAGCCTCAATGGTAAACTTGTCCTCAGACCCCCGTTCAAAGTTGTTTTTGTCATTGTCGAGCCTTCTTTCACCTTGTTTCAAATGTATTTTAAAAGAAACAATTAAACAAAGACTCCAAACTCTGCATCTCAGATCTGTTTTTGTTAAGACATGTTCACAATACATAGGTTTACTGATTTACTTTCTATGTTTACAGAAGAAACATTTAATAGATATGATATTATTACATGAAATAGGTTGAATATTCCAGGCACATGCAATGCACTTTTATCATTAGTTTAGCATGTGAACAGGCTGTCAATCAGCATTCCTTGTGGCAATACTAAAGAACAGCTCAAACTGATAAAGTACATGGTCATGGGTGATGTTTTTCAGGCGCTAATGAATAAAGAAGATCCAGGTATTCAACCTAAAATAGTGCAACGTCCAACACATTGCAACTGCTTTATTATAAGTTCAGCTGAACAACTCAAATTCAGAATCCTTGCAAAGAAATAGTAATACATTCTGTAGGAAATGATGGTATGAAGTTTACCCTTAAAAAATAAAAATATATTTTTTTAACTGCTTTGTCTTGACCACCATATGTTTTTCCCAACACAGACAGTGCCTGACTTTTTATTTAGGGTAAACGGCAATGCTACGACCATTGTCCTTTAACAATCTCATTCTATTGTGTGACACTGAATGTATAAGACAAAGGGATGTCTTTTCACATGACAGGGTGAGGTCAAGATTGGGGCATTACAAACAGACTTTATCAACACATTATCTTTACTGTACAATTTAACCAACTGAAACCAAGAAAGAAGCTGAGGATACACATGTATCTTTTACAAGCACTTTGTTTAGGATGCGGGAGGATGTGGTGCTAAAGCGTTATTGTCTCACTCTGCAGGTCATCCTAGACCTCGCAGCTGAATTAAGGGATGGGCTAGACCCCAGCCTCAATCTAGGGACCACTATCCCTGCACTTGTGAAAGTGCTGTGTTCTCTGCACTACTTAGCCTCTGGTTCCTTTCAGACCACAGTTGTAATGTTTGAAGGGATAGCCCAATCCACCTTTTCCAGAGTGCTAGGCAAATTTCTGGGTGTCATGCTGAAAAGGGCAGGCCAATACACATCATTTCCTAAGGATACTAGCAAAAGTGATGTGGCTGAGACTTTTTCAAATAAGTGACCTCAGCCGTAAGGAATCTCAGCTCTTTCTCAGAAAACTTTTTTCTTTATTGTGCACCAAGAGGACTTTGCTGCCCTTGCTCTGATATATATATATATATATATATATATATATATATATATATATATATATATATATATATATATATTGGTCATCATATTTTCGTGCTTCATAAATGCCATACAGCACCTACTGCTCTCTGTATTCCTAATTCCATCACCTCTGGGCTGCAAGTGCGACCACTAAATAGACCAATGTGCTCATTGAGAACCTTATTATCATAATTGTGGATCATTATTTGTGCATGTTGAGTAATTTGCATTGCTTTTAAGCTTATATAGGGTGCAGTGCAAAATAATGAGTGCAATGCAATTTGAATTTTGCAATCCACAATTATTTGCACTGCGCCAATACTTACATCTATAATACAACTTACCTGTATCTCCATTTTCTCCAAATATATTTAGGAAAACATCTGCATCTGTACCACTGCCCTTAATGTCCGGAGTGAATACACTAACAATATACTTGTTGACTGTAAGAAAAAGAAAATACAAGAAACATTGAAACTAAAAGGGTGCTTGAAAAAACTACCAAACAGTTCAATCATTACTGGCAATATATGAGGGCTTGAGAGTAAATAAAGGCATGAGGGGCAGCTAACATGAAGCATATGAGTGTTTGAGTGACAATAGTGTTAGACATAGGACAGGCTGGACAGGTCCCTGTACTCAAAGAACCGGATCAGGCAGCATCCTCTGGCTGCTGAGCGGCTTGAGACGAGTTAGGGCCAGGACAAGATATACAAACAAGACACTGAACTCTCACCGTGGAGGATGAGAGAGAGAACATATGAAAAACAAAGCTCTCAAGTCTAGGTCGGGTCAGAAGCATCCTCTGGCTGCTGGGCTACAAGGAGAATGAGACATAGAGGGCAAAAGGACAGATCCAGTCACTACTCAGGCAGCATCCTCAGGCAGCATCGGCTGGCAGATGGGTGAAGTGAAGAGTTAGGGAAAAGTGTCTCGTATAGGAGAGACAAAGGAAAAGAAGGTGGGTGGGGGACCCAGCCTGCCTCAGAGGGGGCAAGAAAGATATTCAGACCTAAAAAAGAAACTAGGGAGAGTGAGAGCAGGTTGTGGTCTCCATAAGGCTAACACATAACCTAAGAAAGTATAGATGTGGCCAGGGGTACCCTCTGACCGGCGAGAAACCGCTGTGGATGGCAGTGACTTGGGCGGGAGGCTGACCCAGGGAGGGAGACTCATTAACTCCCAGAGGAATCCCTGTGCAGATGGTGCAGTATTAGAAAGGAGCGGAGGAGGACAAAAAACAACACAAGACAAAGAGAAGAATTAGTGCTAGGTTAATATAGGAAAAAGGGGGAGATTGAAGACAGAGCTGCCAAAAGGAACTCCCGGCACTGCCCTGGCCATGTCACTTGACTAACGTGGTGAGCACTGCACGAGACTATTGAGAGATGACTAGAAATGAGCTGCGCCCCACGGACGTGATTGAGCCAAATATTTAATATATAAATATAAAATATATAAATAGTGAAAAATAGGTATTTCAGTGTTCGCCTCAAAAATGCATCGAGCACAACTGGAAACGCACAAGAAAAATGCCGGGAAATGCCAGCAACAATTGTGACTGTTTAAACCATGCTTTCAAAAGTTCTTAACAAATTGATGTAATCATAAGTGTCGTAATTGCCGGCAGCTTTAGTGCATCTCATTATAATATCTGAGAACCCTGATTTGCAGTGTCTCCATCCACTTTCTGTGAATTTATGCAGGAATGCTCATAATTACATAGTCGTCTAAGGTTGAACTGCAAAGAAAAACTGATGCTGCAAAGCATTCCTTAAAAAGTCGCTAACAGCATTGCACTTGTTTAGTACCCTAGACTTCCACTTCGTTTGCAACTGGTTAGCGACTATTGTGACAGGAGCAACACTTTAGTACATCTACCCTTAAGTGTGTTGAATTTATAGTTGACTAACATTTAAATGACATAGACTAACTCACAAACATGTATTTTTATTGGGCAGACTAATCTCAAATAATTGTAGAAAGCACTGTAAGTGTTCATTTTCTTATTTTAATAGAATAGAAACCGAGAAATAGTACAAGTAATTTATGTTCTTTGAATGTATGTTCTTTGGCTTTTCTTGAAAACAAATGAATGTCATCAAGGTGCTCTGAACCTTTGAAACCTGGGTTTTATTCATAATTTAATATTTTTGTAGACAGTAACATCAGAATTATATATAGAGCACTGAGTGGTTTTCAGATACAGTACTTCAACAACTTTAGCAAGTTAATCTGCTCCTTTAGGATCACTGACCTTATCATATCAGAGTACATGCTCCTCTACCTGTTATTGAAACTCAATTTCATGGATTTACCTGAAGCAATATTTCATTGACAGCCTTTTTTATCAGACCTTTGCTCTACATGGGGCTGCAGAATTACATTCTGCTTGTTAAGTAAATACTATATTATCAATGTAGCGAATGCAGAAAGACTTAAGTCCTTATTCTTTTGTCTCTGGGAATCTCATGTGTTGTGGTTGCTATGATACGCTTGGAGATTTGTAAAAGTGTTTAGAGTGCTGTCTACAATATGATGCTCTGTGCAAATAAATGTTTAGAAAAATAAAAATTAAAAAATACATTTTTAAATGATAGCGTTAGCTTTATGCTGATTACTATAACACTTGCTAATCACCTAAGGGTGTTTAGGGATTTCTAAATATAAAAGTGTATGCCAATTTTGTTTATAAAATAACACTTTTTTATGTTTAAATGCATGTAGAGGGGAGATTGTAAGCAACCACTGTTGGGTTTCAACCACAGGAGTACCCTACAAGGAATTAACATTGTAACAAAGCCTAAGATCTTTCCTGTATCTTGTCTCCATGCTTGCCTGTGGCAATGTTGCCCCGCCCCTGTTTATTTCTGTGTTGTATGTTGCGTGTTGTGTGTTAATGTTGGTGTATAGTCATTGGTACACGGGATGTAATATGGGGTATGCACACGAGTGTTTAAAATGTATATTTGTATTTAGGCACGAGGATTGCACAGCACTAGATGTGCAGGTAAAATGTAGTAATATGTGAGCACAGGGAATTGCACTTATTAATTCACGTGCAGTTGTACCGAGACTCCAATTGAATGATTGATTAGCAATCGAGTCTCTGTCCAGCTGCATAAAAGCAGCATGTTTTCACTCACTCGGGGTTGTGTGTTCAGTGAGTGGAGAACGGGATTGGAGACGGAGGTAACAATAATAGTAATAGTTAAAGTAAGAACTTCTCACCGTATTTGTCTTTGTAGTGCGTCTCTTTATTTTGACGAAAGTGCCGTGTCCTATGTTTTGTTTGTCTTACAACCTTTTATTTTCTGTCTGTTCGATTACTAAATGCTGAGCGAAAACAATCGCTCAGCTTCACCAAACTCCACCTCTCTGTTTATTCTGTTTTGGTTCCTGTTTCTGGTCTGACGTCACCCACTACAGCCGTCTTTGTGACACTGCCCTATAAATAAATGTGGTGTGTGATCACCGCAATCACTAATTTTGGTAATGGCACCTGGTATTAATTATGCTTAATGGAAATGAGTGTGTCAATGAGTATCTACGTGATTAATATACATATATTTGAATATCTTTTAATTGTGAGGAGCAGTCTGCATTTGTTACATTATCCACTATAATTGCAGCCCAGTCTTCAATTATCCTATGATAAAGTGGGTGCTCTCCAAATTACATTATAACCAACAGTGTTGTTTTAATACTGGCACAGGCAGTTTGCAGTGAGCTACATTGTTAAAGCACTGACAGGGAATGAGGTTACTAGCAGGGTACAGCTTATGAACTTACGTTTTGGTACATCCATCGGGTTGAGGCTGCCCAGCAGGTCTCTCACATACAGTCTATCTCCCTCCTCTCTGCTGAGCCAGTTGTTACAAGGGAAGTAATAACGGAGGTGGGGTCTGTTCATGTCCGTGACCACCACCCTGTCAAGGAACCAGCTCGCATTCATCCCAGTGTTATCATGCTCGATCCTGCCATAGAGAGAATATTCTGTTATTACCGGCATAGGACTGTTGGTATATCGTTGCTGCTCTGACCCTTATGAAAGCTTACCACAGTAAAAGCATAGAAAGGTGTAATAAAAGGTAGTGAAAGTATATAAAACATAGGTAAGCATTGTACAGAATAGTGAGTTATGGTGAATTATATTATTAAACATGCCAACCCAGGGTAAGCTGTGGTACGTGCATAGTATAAAAACGAGAAAAGCATGATAAACTGCAAAAATGCAGTGGTAAACTTTTGTTATGGGACTGTAAGTTCTCTGTTTGAATCCAAGTGTGTTTTCACCATATTATAAAATTAACAAAAAAACACACTAGGATTTCATTTTTATGATGTCACAGCTATCCTTTTAACAGTTTTGACATACCTTATTTTTTTTATTTGCCCAACATTGTTGGTTTTGACCCTGAACACATCTGTTTTGTTCTTTTCAAAAGCTGTTCTGCTCCTGCAATGCATTTCAAGGAGAAAATATATTAGAAAAATGACACATCTACATTAATAATCAAACTCAACTGAGCTGAATGGCACTGAGGCTATAATTATCTTCAAATAAATAAGTAAAGGAAACTTGAGGGGGGTTGCAAATGTCAACAGAAAACTACACCAACCTCAAAGGTGGCACAGCTATCTATAACGATGGCTATAGAGATCTACTATAATCTCAATAGGGGATTCCCAATGTCTATTGAGAATTAGTTACCTTGGTACAACAATGAGAGATTAGCCTGCCATTGTCACTGACCCAATGTAAACACAGGGACATGCAATACTGAATTTCAGCTTTCGTTACCAGTGCTGTCTTGGTAAGCACTACATGCTAAGAGCTAATTATTCCAGCTAGAGTTAATTTCCTTGGCAAAAGTTCAATAACCAGACAGTAAAATAATCAGACAGTAAAATACCAAAAGAAATGTCTTAAAAACTCACATGCAAACTTTGGAAATAATGCAATTTAGACACAAGTGAATAACAATTTGTGTCAAATTCCATTTCAATTCCAAAATGTTGCATTCACTTAAATCACCAGCCATTGAATGCATTGAAAAACCAACACAGAGTAAGCCTTACCTGCATCTGTACCCCACTGTTCATGTAATGCCATCAGTATATGAGAACTATCTGGGTAAGACAAAACTCTTCCAGTAATGCATTGTCCTTTATTATGATGGCCGTTGCTTTTAGCTTAAATTAATATTGACTGTATTAAAAACAATGGTCAACAGATAAGCCTCATCTCCCATATGACCCCAAAAGACATTATAAACACATGGTACCACTATATCTCTGGTGGTTAAAAGGCAGTTCATAGAACAAATGTGGCCCACAGCTGTCAAACATTTATTATATATTGACAAAAATAATAATAAACAAATAGGTAGCTTGAAAACTGAATTATTACCAGCACCACTAAATAAGCACCACTGCCTAATCGACATGTCAGGTTATTATCAGCACCATATTCACATATTGTTTACAGTATATTGTACAGGTAAAATATCCTGTACCCAATATACACTACATTTGGCATACACTCAGGAAAGATACAGTCTCTCAAATTGTAAATCGACCCATTTCTTATTCATTATCACTATTATGTGTCAAGGGAGACATTTCAATATACATTAAACAGTCTCACTTGGAAAAAGCATTTAAAAAAAAAAAAAAACCTATTTAAGAATTATTATAATTGGAACTGATACAGACTATGTCTTGTCAAAACAGATTTTTTTACATTTTTTTTTTCTTTTTTTTTTTTTACAAGGAATTTAATTAAAGCACAGTACTTACCGTAGTTGTGTTCACAATATTTGGCACCAATCAGCTTACCACTTGAAAAATACATGGAATTTTATCCTTTTTATCATGGTAGGGGCCTTGATCCTTGGAATTTATTTGTGGACAACCAGGGGAGTTTATGGAAAGCCTTTATTATCACAAGTTTGCATGTATAATATAAATATGTTCAACTGTGCTTTTCAACACCATATTTACTATAGGGCATATCTGGCAATTGTTTGGAATCTACCTTTAAACTGGTGCAGTGAGAATTCAAATTGAAATAGCATTAAGGTGATACTCCCCCCTGCTCACAAACATTTTCACTCATGATTTATTTATAGACAGCTTTAACATCTGCTTTGATTCATTTAATAAAATGGGATGCCCATGCAATTTGAATAGACTGTTGATGAAGAAGACTACACGGATATCAAACTTTATTTAACTTATCAAAGCACAATCTTGAAACAAAACTGCCTGTAAATAAAGTTGAAGCAGCTTTGGTAATGGCTCATCAAGATGGAAACTTTTATTTTTTTCTAAAGACATGATAAACTGATATAAAAATTCATGTATTTTAAAACAACCTCTTACACAGATGAAGACACATGCCATTTCATCCTTTTGCCCTGGTTTGCATCAACGATAACTTGTGACAAACATGACAAGAAGGTATAAAATGCCATGCATGATACAGAATGCTAGTCTGGTTATTTTCAAGACCCTCCTGTATCTGGAAACAGCGTGGTATTGTAGCCTGTTTTTCGTGTTTGTAAAAGGAAAACCCAGGCCTAAAATGTCATGCTCTTCCACATTCGTGACAGGCAACATACAGTATATGAGTTCATTATTGTAAAATGCACACATGATATTCTATCTTTTTACCATGTTATACAGTACAAGGCTGGGCCCTAATTTTGTAGAGCTCAGATAAATCCTGTGTATTAAAACATATGGGTGGTGAATACTTTTTTGACTCTAATTCAATAGTCAAATAAGAGATCAGTCATATGGCAACTATAACAGAGCAGTCAAGTAGGCTTGAACAAGAAGCAAACATAATTCGCCTTGTTTCTTGCAAAACATTATTAAATGCTATGAAGATTCTGTGAAATGTTGTTGGCAGAAAATGTAGTTATACCAAACATATACACTGGTTCATTAACCCCTTCATATAGCACATATTATTATTATTATTATTATTATTATTATTATTATTATTATTATTATTATTATTATGTGATACATTTTTTACTTTGATCAATATCAGAAGATAAAAATAGGATCCTAATGATCTGTCACTGCCACCAGAAGACAACAAGAACCATCAATTGTGAAACTTGGTTCCATCTAATGCAAGCTCACAGGATATCGAACCCTTTTAAATCACTATCAACATTACACTTGTGTACAATCGAGACCATGGTAAAAGGTTCTAGAACGTCATGTAATTGTCATATCTCATTCCAGCATAACAACACAAAGTATTACATAACACTTATACGGTATGCAGGTTATATGTAGATAATGTCGAAGAATACCTCTTCTCTGTGCTGTAGAATTGGAGAAAGATGCAAAGGTAAATTGTTATCAATGGATGTGCATTTTTGTTGTAATATAATTAATAAAAAAAACAAACAGGTGGAAATTCTTTTTATGATCTGCAGTCTGTTTTTAATAGCCCCAAATAAAATCCTTTAAGATTCCTAAAATTCTTACAGTATATAGGACTCAGGCCCAGATTTATAAAAGGATTGCGCATGTTTTACGACCGTAAAACGGGCGCTGAGGGTTCTGAATTCTTGGATGGGATTTATAAAACACACGCAATGGCATAAACACGCAATTAATACGTGATTTGTGGGGACAATGTCTCTGTGCGCTTCAGCCATTGATGCATATGTAATTCTGTATATGCATATGTAATTCTGGGGCGTTTCTGAACAAAACCATTAAAATTGGGAGGGGATTTTTCAAATGAGGTCTATTAAATATTTCATCGAATTTATTAAAGCTGACAGTAATTGCAGGCCTCATATTTGCTTGGTTATTTTAAGAACCCTGAAAAGCAGGCGTTAATTTGCCACAGTCAGACAGTAGGCTATATAAAAGGCAAGGTGATGCGGGAGACTTGTCTGCAGCAAGAAGGAGACATAATTTTCAAGGACAAAGAAACATTTCATAACATTTTGCAAAGAGCTCATTTTTTAACTCTTCTGATCAAGTCACTTTGTAAATTACAGTTTATAATACAGGCACCGTATTGTTTTGCAAACTACAATTTTCAATATGTTTCATAGCTTAAATGACAAAACAGAAAGTCTGCAAATAGAGAATACAGAATCCATGGAAAAAAGGTTCTTAGAAGCACCTAAAAAGGTCTCCCCATAGTGGCAAAGCAAGGTTCTAACGAGAGCCTTTACTTCTTAGAGTGTAGGCAAAAGAACGGTGAAGGAGATTAAGAAAAGATGGAACGATATTCCGAGGCACACGAAAGAAAGTCACATATACAACGAGGGCTCATCCTCCACCGTTATTTTAATAATGTCTACAGAATGTATTTTTTGTAATATGGCATTCTGGTATTTAACATTACTGCTTCAGGCAGTATTGTTAAATTCGAGTTGGAAAGAAAACGGTAAAAAAAAAAAAAAAAAAAAAAGGAGGGACAGATGACACAGTTAGTTTGTAGCTAGAGCAAGTACAGTTTTTCAACCATATATATCATAAATGTATGCTTTAAAATCATACATACAGTAAGAAATATAGACAAACATAAGAAATAGGAGAGTTGTAATTGCATAAGACTTTAAGAAGTCATAGTTAAACTATTCGTATGCAGCTGTAAGCTATTGTTGCTGAACATATTGCTGTACAACAATGGAAGGATTATCCACCCGTTTGACTGCCATGGATGCAAGTAAATATAACTTATTCTTTCTGAAGTTTGAAAAGTCTATATGCCTGAAATTATTCTATACAAAATAAGAAGTTAAACTAATATGCGAAGCACAGTAACTGGATGATGCATCGTAATGTATAAGCAACCTATATTTGTTTATTAAGAAGCCACTGCACATTCCATTCCTGGTGATGTATTTCGAGCTCGTAACACATCTTCATGTGTTGCAAGTTTTGCTTATACCAAAATCTCCAATTCCATATTGATACATTTCAGTTTTCACTTCTGAGCATCCTCATCACCATGGCTAGTACCAGGCTGAGGTCTTTGTGTGCCATTCATTTTCTTTTGGAATGTGTAGCCTACACACGCAGGGTTGACCCAAACCCGTATTTATTGTGAGAGGTGTGTAATTCTCCAAAGCTAATTGAGGTGAGGTGTATTTAAATTGGTTGATTGAGGTTGCCGATTAACTCCAACTCCACACTATGAATTTACCATGAGTGCTGTGGTACGAAACACACTTAATCAGAAATATTTTTGCTGAATCATTTTTTACCCCTTTACCAACTTTGAGCCTCACATATCGACAGTATGACTCATAAAATTTGGTAAAAGATTTTAAACTCGGTAAAATATTGGACAAAATATGCCTACCACTAAAAGTATTGCCATTAAACACTTTTTCTAAATTTGTCAATAAGTCATTTTATAACCTTTCTTATACGGATGGTAATTTTTTTTTATAAATTAATTTGTGAAAAAGTGATAGCCTAATGACATTATATGTTTTTTTTTTTGATTACATATGAATGTACATTAATAGAAATCAGTGTTGTTACAAAAAATTATATAAGTTTATAGTTATATTCAATTTTGTTTTATTATTATTATTAAAGTTGGAGCTGCAGAGTCTAAATTTTGGTGGAGTAACTCCCTCAAAAAAGTGTTTTTTCAAATTTGACTAGGTGGAGTAAACTGACAAACCTCATTTGACAAGAGGGCTTCTCAAACTCGGTCCTTGGGACCCCCTGTGGCTGCTGGTTTTCATTCCAACCGAGCTCTCAATTACTTAACTATACCCTTAATTGAACTGATAATTTGCTTAATTAGACTTTTTTTACTTGTTTTCAGCTCTTAAACAATTGCAGTTCAAGTTACTTATCAAATGTTATAGCTAACTTGAAATATGCAACTGTTCAAGAGCTGAAAACAAGTAAAAAGGTCTAATTAAGCAAATTATCTGTTCAATTAAAAGGTCTAGTTAAGTAATTGAGAGCTCAGTTGGAATGAAAACCAGCAGACACAGGGGGTCCCCAGGTGTGTAATTCTACTCTTCTGCCGGACCGTGTGATAGGGTGACGTAACGAGTGGAGGTTAAAAGGAAATAAGACTGCACATGACATGACTATAAGATATGAACACTGACAGTACTTATGAGAAATTAGTCGAGTTTCAGTGTCTAGTGTCACACCTTGGAACATAGGTGTTTGGATATTTCCTGTATGTCATACTTGGAACCTCTATTTTTAAATGACTCGAGCTTATGTCATCGATACACGTCTTGCAGATTCTTTCAACATGTCAGTCATCTGAGACTTGGATTAACTATTGAAAACCGAGAGGTGAAATAATGCGACACATACATTGTTATGTAATGTAAATGTCACGGATTTGTTTTTAATTAACAAACATAGTGGTTCACCAAATGACACTGTGGTTATCCCAATAGTTGTATCACATCGTGTCGTCCCATATTGTAGCACAGTAGGGATGGGGTTAATATCCTCCCTGCCTAAAAACATGTGTTAATTGTTTTTGTTAATTGTTTTATTGTTAATTATCACCTGCACCTGGCCATCATTGTAAATTAGAGCCAGGTTCGGGGTATTAAGGAGAGCAGTCAGTCTGCTCAGGGCTGCTGTGGAGATAAGAAGCCTGATTCTGTGTTTGTGTCTGTGTCTGTGTCTGTGTCTGTGTCTGTGTCTGTGTCTGTCTGAGTAGTCAGGGAGATCCTGAGTGTGAAGGTAGTGCTCCAAAGGAGCTAGGTGTTTATTTTGTTTTTGTTTATTTTGTACCATTTAGAAGTGCACGACAGCGGTAAAACGTCAACTTTTGTGTACTGGGTTTCATTTGAAAGGGGCAACGAACCAAAGTGAGTGGCCGCTCTGTTACAATAGGTTTCAAAGCAAATCAATTTTTTTGTTTTGCCTTTCAGTTACCATTTAGATGGATAAATAAAATTCTATTATTCATAAAATCATTTCCTGTGGTTTTCTGATATACTGAACGTTGTTCTTTGTGGACACTCTCTCTCTTGCAGTGTACTATCAGCATGAAATATGACTTCATAAAGGTTGTCTATGAACAAAGCATATAAACTGATTATGAAAGGCTAGCACCCTAACTAATATACCTGAGGTGTGAACAAACAAACCTTTAGTATGAAATAACTGCATAGTAGTTATTATGAGGGCTGTGTCATGCTTCACACTCACTTGCTGGCAAGGTGCACTTTGGGCGTGATCCCATATTCTCCAAAGAGAGTGACAAAAATGTTGGCATCGGTTCCTGCTCCTCGGACATCTCCTGTGATTGTGACCACCTCGTAAACTGTACAAGAAAAAAAGAGAGAACACTAGATGGAATGCACTGTTCAAACAGGTATCAATGATTGTATATACAATGAAGGACAGGTGCCTCAATTTATACCAGACATAGCCATCTTGCATTTCAGTGAATGGAAACTGAGCCTGTTTAGACTTCTATTAGCCACCCCTGTGTCAAAACTGAAGTATAGAGTTGAACACCAGTGTATGAACGTTTAAATGAAAGATTCTCTTTTGCCATGAACATATTTTACAGACTATTTTGTCATGTTTTTCTACCTCATCATAAAACACATCTTTCCTATTTGAGACAGATAATTCTGTCATTACATGCACAGATGACAAGAGTTGATTTTTAGGTGTCCACACCTGTTAGTTTCACGGAACATGCTTTACTTCCCTTTTATAATGATTGCATCTGATGAACAGGACTCTTCACTAAGGGCTATTGTAAAAACCAAGCGGTTCCCTCTTAATCTCCTTTACAAAGAATACACAAAAAGAGGTTAAATAAGGTTTGTATGTCGGTGAAGGCATATAGACCACTGTGTATATACCAAAAAATAATACATGTCTCCTTTTACTTAACACAAAAATATACACAAAAAAATAATTTTGAGGTCACAATATAATAATTAGCCACCCAAATCATTGGTCATTAGTTTAATCACATTTAATATCATAGAAACCCCTTAAATAGCTGTTCCACTTTTTCCAGACCGATGTGGCTGCACTCAGTGCAGTGAATCTACCACATTGCATTATTCTAATGCCAAAAACGTTCTGTCATCGCCAGATTTATTTCTATTAACAAGGTCTTCATTTACTTTATCAGGAGCATCATTTATTTACAAAGCATGAATAAATAACTGGCTCTGGTGTAGAGTACAATTGCTGGAATCCTTAACTTTATTTGTCATGTAGAAGACGTTTTATTGTATTATCCATGTGCTACTTTGGAGCCAGTAAACTGGCCTGCACATTAAACAGGAAATAAAAGACTTGGAATCTTGTACCTTAAGTAAGCATTACAACTTGTCAAAACCGTGGAAGTACAAATCACAGCTGATTTTAAACAAATACAAAATAAGCAACAATATGCAAATATAAAAACCAGAACAATGTATATATGGAACTTATGTAATGGTGAGAAGCATTTTACATACTGTATTATCACAGGTAGTACTACATGAAGTATGCAAAGCAGAAGCATTGTTGATTTTCAATAAAAGAAACTATTGCCTGAAAATGACTAAAACATTAACTTAGATGCCTCCACTTTCATAGTGTACTGTACTATACCCTGGACTGGAACTTGAGGAGAAGTGACAGTTGAGAAGTGGTGGGTATATTGTGTTGTCAATCTGTTGGGAGTTCTTTTGGGTTCAATGTTTGGCCAAAGGTAGCAAGGTCTGGTTAAGGAAAATGTATACAGGACCACAGCTCACAGCGTGGCTTCCATGATCCAGCGTTAGAGAGAAGAAGGGTTGCAGTGGCACCACTGAAGCTCAGCATGCAAATTGTTGTTTAAAAATGATGACTATCATCTGCACACTTGATTAAAAGCCTTTTGTTGTTTTGTCAAAGGGAAGAAGTTCTGTAAATAAGCTTAAATAAACTGCAGAAATATATTTAATAAATATGTTTTTTTTTTTTATTAATTAATAACAAAAATACATGCTTTTACTTTTTCTGTGTTTGACAAGGGAGGGAGGGTTTGCCTAATAAGACCCATAGATCATCTAGAGAAGTTATGCCTGTACCTTTTGGATTTTCTTGCGTTTTTGCTGGAAGTATACAAATATATTTTTTGAGTTTTCCCAATCATATAATTTATGGTCACAGCACACGTTTACCAAGCCAACATGGAATGAATCATGACTATATGCCTTTATCTTTTTTATTATGAACTTTTAATTGTATTTATTGTCTTCATGCAGACATTGTATTTTCCTGACTACAACTGGAAGCATTTCCGAAAAAAAAAAAAGTTTGAAAAGGTTTTTTGAGGCCATGTACAAGAGAAATTAACAAACAGCATGGGAAAATATTGAGCACAGATTTCAGCTGGCTTTCGTTATTAGTCTTAAATCCTTCATTCACCAGAACCTTTATAGGATACTACCCAGGTGGAACATATGAAGGCATTACTCAAATACAGTCATTCAAGCTCATCCAAGCTTATCCTGAACCAGCAAAGGCAAACCGTGTGTTTAGAAAATGGAGCAGCTTTACCTTTTCTCTTGTGATACTCATCCTCATATCCATCAGAGGAGTCTGTGTTGTAGTTTTTCAGCTCCTGCTCATAAATCTCACTGTAGTCAACCTGCTTCTTGAATTTTTTTCCTTTCCTTTTCTTTTTGTCAGTCTTTTCCTCGTCACTCCCTGCTGAGTCTTTCTTGGATTTTTTACCCTTTTTCTTCTTTTTGGGATCCTCTTCCTCCTCTGCCCCCGGTATCTCCTCTTCCTCTTCAGAAGGCTTCTTCTTGTGTTTCTTTCTGCCTTCCTTCAACCTCTTGTCTTTCAACCCCATGTCTTCCTTCTCGGTCGAGGTTGATTTCTTCTTCTTTTTTTCGCTGACTTCTTCCTTAACACCCTCATCTTCAGGCAGTTCTTTTGCTTTCTTCTTCTTGTCCTTTGTCTTTGTGTCATTATTGTTCTTTTCCTTTCGGCTCTTGATATCATTGTCAATCACTTCATCATCTTCCTCATGATCTTCTTCCGATTTCTTCTTTTGTTTTAATTTTCCATTGGCCTCACCCTTTTTTTTTGTCTTTGGTTTGATATTTTCCGGGGTCTCCGATTCCTCTGTGTTTCTGGACTTCTTCTTGCCTTCGTGAGTGCCACCGTTGGCGTCGGCTTTGCTCTTACTTTTCGGCTTCAACTGCCTTTCCTCTACGTCGGCTTCTTCGATTTCCTCATCCTGTTTGTTTTTTTTCTTTTTCGGGGCCATCTTTTATTTATTTACTTCCCTGACCTCCTGATCTTTCACAATCTAGTAATTGATTCCCCTGTTTACAAAGTAAAATGATTCATTTGACCTATGACGCCAATTCCACCTCTTCCAAGGTACCAGGAAGGGGCAAGCTACGACGCATGGGCCTGACTTCTCATTGTAACATAGCAGGGCAGTTTGGGATATCTTGGCTTCCTTCTCCCTTTCTCGATCCTCCAGTAGCTGCAGGAGCCACAGTGACCTCATGAAAAATTACTATACTTGCCTGGGTCATGTGACCAGAAGATAAAGCAGATTGAAAAAGGAGACTTGCCAGGCTAACTTACAGGCCATGGGACCCTTCATTATTAATGGTGTTAGGATCATTTTACAGACAAGAGGTGTCTCAGTTATACCTGAATATTCTGACCAGCCCAGACATCATGAACATAATGGCCAATCTTGACAAGACACAATTACATTAGACCACTGTGTTAGGGGAGAATAGTGAGTACTGGCAATGGCAAATTATTGCTTTCAGAGATTAAACTTTTTCTTTCAGTTCTATTTTGCAGGTCATAAACTGCTGCTTTTTTTAATTGATTGTGTAGATGCTTGGTTAGCTCATAAACGAAGAAGCTGGCCTGGGTCAACATTTGTTTTAATTTCCAGTAAAAATATTGGAAATTGGAAACACAGTCTTTATTTGCCTTATTCAGCCTGTAGCCCCATATTCAAACGGTATCCATCATAAGCTTACTAAAATATGTAAATATACAGGTAGTATAGTTGTCTTGCCTCTAGGATATGTTTGTAATTGATGTGTATGAGATATGTATTTTCAATCTAACAGACCTGGGTCTGGAGTTATTTAAATGTTTTCATTATTTCATTATTATTATATATATATATATATATATATATATATATATATATATATATATATATATATACACACACACACACACACACACACACACACACACACACACACACACACACACACACACACTTTTCTTTTTTTTTAATTTGCATGGTTACCAATGAAATGCACAAAATAAGTATTTACACTTAGCAAATGTGTTCATTACTGAATAGATTTCATAGGTTTGAACATGGTGACCTCTGCTGTTATACATCAGCCAGATCACCTTCAGGTTTGCAATAGCTTCTTCAATGGAAAATTAAAACTGCCATTAGATCATTCTACACTCACGGAATGAAAGATGAAACCTGGGCTTGAGGTCTATAATTAAGATATATAACTGAGAACCTGCTTTACAGCCTCATAAAAGGCTATTCAAATGCCAAGATCACTAATTGAGCCTTGGAAATAAATAACCAGCATAATTCTTCACAACCCCCTGTGATTCCATTTCATTTATTGCATGATCACATAAATTACAATTCTGAGGAAACACATATTTACAAAACTCTCAAACTTGACAAATATCAGGAACCTAGGCTTTAGAGGTCAAAGGGATTTTGCTCACGGTCAAGTGATAAGCAGTCAAAGACACAGCTGGGACACTACATTCTTAGATTAAAAAAAAAAAAAAACATTTCATGATACATACACACTGACTGCAATTTTATCTTGTATAAATAAGTAAGTTAAAATAATATTATGGCATTACGCGCCTATTAATTATAGACCACGAGGCTGCATACCACAGTATGTACACAGTATGTTCTCCTACAGACTGCTATCAGTGTCCCTGGTTTAAAAAGTTAATCAGTGAAAATCTTGTAAATGCTGGTAAGAAAATGTATTTTAAAATCATGGATATCGTTCTTTTAGTCCAGCTCCTTTCAGTCCTTTTGAGTCTAACAGCCTTCATTGTGTCTTCATTGTGTACTTAAAAAAAAAAAAAACACTGAAAAACTGGACAGACTTTGCCATTAGAAAGGAAATGGTCCCTGATACAATGTCCAAGAAACTATTTCAGGAACACCAAGGACCTTTCCCCCGATATGCATTATTAAACCCATTTTCTAATTTACTAGTATGCATACAGTATTGTAAACCTAGTATTCTCCAAGAAAAATATTAATTTTGTTATGAAGCACACTGAAGAAATGGGTAAAGTGCCAGACTGATCTGCTGATTGGGCAATATTTACCATTCCTATTTGGTTTTGTTTGAAAATGTAGGAAAAGCAGTATATGGTTTAAAACTAACCATGATCAAATGACCATTAGACTACACTTATGACATAATTTGTTACTGCTCAGTAAACTGGGGCCACTGTTACAATGGAGTAAACCACATCACATTTGGCTTACTAGAATGATAGAAGACACATATTAGTACAGTCGTTTGTTTAGCAGTTTAATACACTGCAGTGTTACATTGTAGTAAACTGCTAACCACTGATTATTTCTGTTTAAAAGCTTCAAATTAAACAGAAAAAGAAAACAACTGTTTTGGTTGCTCCATGACAGTGTGGTCCTCCTCAAATACTGTTTACATAAAAAATATTCTAGTTCTGCAGAATTGTTTGATAGCATTTTAACTGAATGCACAGGCATTTAATAATAACACTATGTTAATCAGTGTAATTAAACTGCAGTCTACATATACTTTGACTGTTACTAGTCCCAATTAAATAGACTAAAACTGCACTTCAACTGAAGTTGATCTGAGAACAATAAGATCCAGTTACGGATAAATAAACATCTACTTGGCGATCTTGCTACTGCTCATTAGAACCAGGAGAAAGATTAGCAATAAGCAAAGCAGGTAGCAATCTGATACAATGGATAAGCAGCTAAATCTTCCAGATCATTCCATTACTGTTATTACTGCCACCTGACACCAGCAAAAATAGGAAACAAGATGTACTGTTTGAAGCTGACCGAGTAATGCCATGGGCCAGAAGAATCAACAAGGGATAACCTTCCCAAGAAGCCAATAGCTGAGTTTAAAATAAAAAAAAAATATAGAATTGGTTTAAATAAACAGATGATAAAATCAAAACAACTGTTTGAAATGCGTAACATGCATATCTCGACTACCACATGTCATTGTCCTGTTGTCAACTTCTTGTTCCCTTCTTGTTCCCATTTCTTAATATCGGTAAGACAGACAGTTAAAGTATTTGCAGATGTGGAATCACCTGGTTTCAGAGATAGATATAATTGTGTGTCATTGGCATAGAAGTAAAAGGTTACCTTGTGTCTACGGACAACATCACCCAAAGGGAGCATATACAGGGTAAACAAGATTGGTCCAAGAACACAGCACTGCGGGAGGCCACACGTAACTCTAGATAAGAAGGAGGAGTCCGCCTTAATTTGAACATATTGTAACCTATTTGAAAGATATGATATAAACCAAGATAGGGGGCAACTAGACAGTCCTACAAGATTCTCAAGATGGTCAATTAAAATCGGATGGTCGATGGTGACGAAAGTTGCGCTTAGATCTAGAAGGATAAGGACAGAGGCAGGGCCTGAGTCAGAAGGTAATAGCACCTCATTTATCACTTTGATAAGGGCTGTTTCAGTACTGTGACCAGGACAGAAGCCTGACTGAAATTTCTCATATATATTATGTGCTGCAAGGAATGAGTTTAGTTGATTTGCCACCACTCTCTCTAAATCTTTTGATAAAAATGGGAGGTTAATGGTTTTGCTCTAGAACCAAAATGTGAAATATGGAACTTGGGTGTTATTTTTGATCATGAGCTGTCTTTTAAGGTCCATATTCGGAACATCACTAAAGTCTCCTTTTTTCATCATAGAAATATAGTCAAGCTCTGGTCCTGTCTATCCTTGACTGGTGTTGAGAGACGTATCCATTTTTTTGTTACATGGTCTTGTTCCATTATATCTCACAGAACTATTTGCTCACTACATTCTTGCCATGCACTAGGTTTACAGGATGCCAGTTTGCTGTGACTTCCAAGGTTTGAAATGTGTATCAGTGGTGAAAGGACATTCTCTCACCTCGCCCCGAGCCTTTGGAATTCCTACCACATTTGGTCAGACAAGCAGAGTCTGTCCTTGGTTGTGAATCTTGTTTAAAAACATATCTCTTTGTAAAGGCATTTCTTGGTACATTGCCTTAAGATTGGGAATTGGTTTTAAATAGCTGAATGTTTCTTATTATTGTATTATATTTGCTCTGCTAAAATTAGTTCAGCGTTTTGAGAGGCCCGGGTCTTGAAAGGGTCTCTATAATGCAATGTTGTTGTTGTTGTTGTTGTTGTTGTTGTGTTAATACATGGTTAAGTAACCTAAAGGGCTACCAAAACTTATTTAGCAAGATATTTCAATTATTATCTGTTTTATGTAAAGCTTTTTGCAAAAAAATGTAAATAATAATAATAATAATAATAATAATAATAAATAATAATAAAAGAAAAAATGGCTTGCCCCTTGTGTTTTGCTTGCTGCTATGTGCAAGAGCCCTGAACTTCTCCTTTCTAGAATCCTACTGGAAAATGACATTGCAGTACAGAGAATTTACCGCTAAATATGTGCATATTACAGTCTACAGCTACAGGCTTTTTAATTTTAATTGTCGTTGTTCAGGTAGTATTAAACCAGTTTGTCAATGACTATCAAACAAAGGCTGCAAAAACAGGCATTCTCTTAGGCAAATATTTGTTATTCCCTAGTGTGATGTACAGCTCTGTGCCTGTACCAGACTGGTCTGATATCTGGAAACTATTTACACATATAGTAATAGTTGCTTTGGTTTTAATATACAAAGAAACAACAAGCAATATGTTTATACAGTATAATGTAAACATGTTTAATATAAGTTTTAGCCCCTTAATATAATATATATATATATATATATATATATATATATATATATATATATATATATATATATATATATATATATATATAGCTCTTATGTGTATGAATGCAGTGGGATGACATTGTCTTTACATATAGAATATTTTACTTTAAGCCTGATAGGCACCAAAAATATTTTTTACAATAAATATATTTGCTGCAGCCTATGTTGATTACTCCATATTTCTCAACATAATTTACAAATGACAAAACAACCAGGAAAAGACGATTTACATTGTGTATCTAGATCATGCTCTCTCCTGCAATACTGCTGCTGTCTGTTTCCACAATATGCCAATCATTCCAATTATAGCATCAACATTGCTTCAGGAATTAGTAGGATGTAGCAGACTATGATGATTCTAGCAAATGTAATTCAGGGTTTTGTCAAGGAATGCATTTCAAGCAATGATTTTTAGAATACGTGTTTAATAATCATCCATCAAAAAAATATTCAAATGACAGGATAGCAGGATTTTCTCAGAATTTCTGAATTGGCATGTTAAAACTTTGCAACAGCAATGCAGTTCTTTGCTAAATGTTAAGTTGTGTAAACAGTTTGTAAATCCAAACACGTTCACATGCACCTAGTGTTATATAGCTATTACATTAATTCAAACTATAACCTGTGCCAGCCATGAGGAGGAATTCCATGTCCTCACAAACTGAGTGCAATACTGTAGTTACTCTAAAATGAATCTCTGAATAAATTCAAAAAAAGAATTTAAACCAAGACTTTAAAGCCCTAAATCGCATAACAAATGCACATGCTACGAACTAGTTCAAAGATTCCTAGATCTAGTTCCTATTGAATAAAATTGTTGAACTAATGAATGAGTCATGTGTGTTATCAGCAAGGTACAAGTGAGATAAAAATGGTATCATCCTTGCTAAAAAGGCAAAAGTTTTAGTATTTGTCAAGAAAGATCCATTCTTTTCAATGTAACCCAGGTGTATTGTCTGTCAGTGACCCAAGATGTAAAAATGACTGTACAAGCCTCTCTGTAAAAATGCAGACATTTTTTAAAGCCAAAATTAAAGTAGTCTAAGATAAAAAATTAAAAATAATAATTCATAGCATGTTTACCAATCAAATTACTGGTAGGTATCAAGTTCAGACTGTTAAAAAAAAAAAGCAAAAGCCCTTACAGTATTCAAGAACATACCTGTTTGATTTTCAGCTTGCTTGAGTTTCTTTCTTAACCACATCTTAGCCAAATAGTCCTTTAGGGATAAGTAAAGCTCTCTTACTGCCTTGAGTCTCTAACTGTCACTGCAAAGGTCTTGCTTTAAAGATGTTCACCTGGATGACATCAACTTTGTCTCCCATAAAAGGCTGGACACAGGGCAAGCACCCTTATCCTTTCACAGCAAATCAGCAGCCAATCAAGAGCCATTGGCTTTAATAACACTTTTAAAAAAAGATGAGGCTGCCAAAGAGTGTAAAGTAAACATTGAAGGAGGGGAGTAAAAGTGAAAACTGAAAATCATGTAAACACTTGGGATGAACTGACATATGTCAGTACGGCCATTCCTTTGATTCTGTGTTAATATGTACATCTTTAGTTTATTTCCACAAGTTTGCTTCTTAAAAGCAATATTTTATTAAATTCAATCATAATGTTTGCTTTGAATGGATCAAACTCATTAGAGCTATCCAACCAGTAATACATTTCACCTGAGTCTATACTGTATTTATTTTATGGATTACTTGATCCAGGCCATTATGGACAGGAAACACATTACCTTCTACACTTTAACTACAGTCATGTTATAGGGCCAAGAGCAACCCTTTGTTTGCAGATGATTGTTTCAACAGTAAAGACACTGACCATGACTCAGTTTCCAAATGTTTCTTCCGCCACCCATACAGATACTAGTAGTTGTTTATAATTGCATTATAATCATGTATCCAGTATAGAGGATCACCTGAACTATTATTTGAAATAGGTTAACATAACTGTGTAGTATCTGAAATTAAGCAAAACAAGGTCACAGTTTACAATAATATACTTTAAGATTCTTATACTATTCTCTTTCATAGGAACTTTTCCTTGTTTAAAGGTGGTAGTTTTAAACACTTCATTCAGTGCTCTGATAACATTCAATCCAATCACACCCCAGTACCAGTATTTAAAACCTTACCTGGATACAGCTGAGTTATGTGTGTTTTGACATATCCTTGATTTTGTTAACATACAACATAGGACTGAAACACAAAACAGTAGATAAACAAAACACTCACTTCTGCTGAGTCATCAGACACTTGATGTTGTCTAAGTATCAACTGTTTGTGATGGCATTAAGGCTATCCTGCCGAGTTTACGCCGGCCTTAAAATTGCCCTGTATGTATCATGACACTTTTAGCAAGTTAAGGCTGTGTTAGCACCCGCCAAAATGCGCTCTGCCCCGCTCTTGTCAAGCCTTAATTATATGCATGGACAAATTGAAGGTTGGGCTCATTTGTAAATGAAGTCTGTGATATTAAAATTAGATTTATGTAGTGGCAGAACAGCTGTGCCGGCCTAAAAAGGGCCACAAATTAGTCTGATTTCAAATTGGGTGCAAAGAAAAACTCAGAAAACAACTGATAGGAATGAACATTATGGCAGCAGTTATAATCTATTTCTTATGATGGAGAGTGCATGCTTCTAACCTTCCTGAACAACCCAGGAACAGAGGATGAAATTCTAACTTAATACTGGCTATCTCATTATGTACAATTGTTTGTATTGTATATTTGTTTTTATCCACTGCGTAATAATAAAATAATATAAAGTAATGACATTTAGTCAACACGGGTCATTTCTGCCTCTCCAAATGACTTACTTATTGTTCAATTGAGGTAGCCCATTTTGAGGGGGAGGTACAGATTTTCCAAACACCGGCACAGAGCATTTACGCATTTAAATGTGGCAGCTTACGCCGTGCCTCATTAATTTTGGGTCAGTTAATACATTCAGGATGAGGTAAAATGTGTGTCGCAGCACTACTTTACACTCTGCCAATTTAGTGCTACGTCGGTCGATCTTCACACATGCCCCCCTAAGGACCTAATTTACGAAGCGTTACTCTACGCAAACATGATTACCTTGTGCAGTTCTGTCCCCATCCTATTTAGTATTCCCATTTCCATTCAGAAAACAAGGATGCAAAATAAAAGCAGCGGAATAGCTCCACCGCCTCATTTGCGTTGAATTAATGATGTTTATGTATGTTAAACACAGATAATGAGCTGCATGCATTCATGAGCTATTCACTGAGGTCTGACCAGAATTTTGCACAGACAAATATGACAAAAATTCTGCTGACTGAATTCTGCCTCAAAGAGGAGAGCATACGCAGTGGAAGCTGTGTACGATTTTGGGGGGTGGGGGAAGGGGGCAAAGATTTGTCAGTGCTTTTCTTCTTTTGGTGTTCTAGCTAAAACAAATGTATTGAGTTAATATTGAATATCATTAAGGTCCTGCCAAAAATTAAGACAACAAATGGCCTTTCATTGTTTTATTTCATAAAAATACCTATTTGAAATCGCAGCTATTTAAGATCCTGTACAGCCCTAACATGTCAATACGACACTACGATTTATTTTGGACTAAATGTATGTAGACTAAGATAAAAACAAAATATGCTGAAATAATTTTGTTTAAATGTAAGCCTATTGTATATATCTATATGTTTAGATAATGTAATGTGTACAGAGAACACATTAATGCTATTTTAATATGCCCTCATATTTATTAAGCTATTAATAACATACATACAAAAAACTAAAACACAACAATTCAAGCAAAACCATATTTTAATATACAGGTAGTTAGAATAATTAACTGCATGATAACCATCATAAGAATGTGAGACATTAAAGCTACAGTATGAATTAATGAACACGTTTGTAAGATTTTTATTAAACCTTTATGGAGTATTCTGTTGTATAGTATGGTAAGATTTTAGCAATGCATCATAAGTATGTTGGAGCATAGGCAAGCATGGTAAAGCTTATCTAGAACAAATTATAAGAGAACATTCATAATCAAACAGTTTCTACAGTATAGATACCATGTCACACTATTTGTCATACTATGCTACCCAGAAAATGTAAGTACATATATTGCATAGCCCCCCTATATAAACCAGACACAAACAAAATGAGTAAATGTGAAGGCTTTTGTGGTCTAGAGACGGTTTCAAATAATGCTGCTGTCCCACATTATATTAACCCCCGTTTTTTTCGCCAGGTGGTTCGTAGACCACATTTGTCACATCACTAAATATGATAGAAATGCAGTGGAAAGATGCACATTTTAAGAGTGGTTTTATTAATTTAAGAACAATGGTGTTTAGATTATCTACTCTTAAGATCCGATCCCAGTATGTTATGAAATGTCTATTTTTCATGAATGAAAATAATTTCTGAGACAAGGAAGCACTAAAAATAAAAACTTTAATATATTCAGAAATCAACATTGTTTAATCAAAGCAAATCTGGACCCAATCTCTGAGAACCAAAATGTAATCATACTTCTTTATTGTACGTCTATAGATCTTTCCAATTAGTGTTTACAGTTACGGATAAGTTTCCTGGATCAATTGATATCTTGATATCTCAGTCTCTGAATTATATTACCTACAGGAATCATATCCTTTATATCTTTTATTGAGTATACGGCTATGCAGTGTTTTCGGAAAAGCCCATGACCCCATTAAATAATTGCCTTATCAAGGCTCCTATTGAAATTGGCCTATTTTAAGAAACAAGGATCAAGTTGTCCTGTCAATCACACAGGCTCATAGTGACACATCTAGCTGCAGTGTACTTCTCTTCTCTCAGGAAAACCCTTGCGGTAACTCAATCCAAGAGCGGGACTCCAGCTAATCAAGAGTTAAACTTTCCATTATTAACTGCCTAAGTGATGTCATATCAGCCAACTACTGTACAAAGTGCATCTACATCTATAAGAATACAATAACACACTTGTTTAAAAGACTCTCCAGGGGAGGCAACAACTTTTTAAAAGAAAATATCTGAATTCATGTTAGCTTTTGCTCATCTTAACAGCAAAAAGGCTTCTGTGCAACCCCAGAGAGATCTTGGGAGGGTTTGCTCAGACACAAGATCATACTCTGTAAAAAGCCTGCCTTTTAATTTAGCTGGTGAGTGTATATTGTATCAATTTGGAAAGAAAGCAAGAGAATTGCAATAAAACTGTTTACGTGGGCTATATTTTCTTAAATTAATACATTGTGATTTTAAAATGACCCAGTCATTCTTGAAGTTAAAGATTAAGAAACTTTATATCACACAGACAAGCAAAATTACCACAAGAGGCTGTAATTCAGGGTAAGAGAAACAAAACACCCTAAGCAACCTACACTGACTTAAACAAGTCTTGCTAGAGGTATAGCTTTTCTAAACACCAAAGGTCAGTCACAGTCAAGTGGGTTGGTTAAGTACAACACAAGAGAGTAGTATCCAGTTTCAGAAGTATCATAAAGCACCACTTGCCTCGTAAAACAAAAGTACAGTTGTTTTTTTTTTTTTTTTTGTACAGGTCTTGGTAGTCACCATTGATGAAACATTATATGGGGTCAAATAAAGAACACTTGTCCAATTGTTCTGCATTGGTATTGCATTGATAATATTTAGATCACCACTGGGAGACAAATTAACTAATTGTTTTGCATATATTTAAAGCGATCTATTCAGGGATGCCAAGAACTTTTGTGAGGAAGGTTGGAAAACTGCTTAGTCATTTGACATTCCTTAAAATGTATTACATTTTGGGGAACCACTGCAGTAGAAAATGGCTTAAACATTACAATTGTATGCTTACATTTAAAGAGAAGATGGTTAGCTAGTCAGTGACACCAATATATTTAGTAAGTAAGTAAGGGGATTAGGGGCAATAAATGTCCCACCCCCTGTCATTGTGACAGCATCATTTTGACCAGCACTGTACTGTGTATATAGCCTAATGGTAAACATGCAATATTCAAATTAAACCTTAAACAAAGGAGGTTTGGTGGTCCAGTGGTAAAAGAAAGAGGCTTGCTACCTGGACATTCCAGGTTCAATCCCACCTACTGACTCACTGTGTGTGGCCCTGAACAAGTCACATGACCTCCTTGTAAAACCAAGGTCCCCTTGTTAGTGACTTCGCAGCAGCTTTTGATGCATAGTTCACCCTCTAGTCTCTCTGTAAGTTGCTTTGTATAAAAGCATCTGCTAAATGACTAAGTAATAATAATCTCTTGAAACATATGGTTCACTGAGTTGCAAAAATATAACATGGCACATGAGCATAATTTACATTTAGAAGCATGTCTTTTAAGGCTGTAAATGGGTTGGAAAAGACTGCAAAGATAATTGGTAGACATTTGATAAGGTACAGCCAGTATCGATTGGCATATATAATGAAGAAAAAGCTATTGGCATGATGCAGAAATCCCCAGCAAAAGATCTTAAAAAAAAGTCCATTTGTTTCCCTTCAAATTCATTGATTAATAAAAAAAAAAAAAAAAAAAACTGTCATACACTTTGCTTTAAAGTAAACAACTTAGTACTTTAGGATTCTATCAAATACAATACATTTCACATGACATTTTTAAGTGCAGTATTATAACAATTATACAGAATTGATCTGTGATCTGTAAAGCTTGTGTAAAACTTTGCAGTTTAATCCTAATATGTTTTTAATAAAGCCTTTCAGTGCATTTACTTAAAATGCCATCTTGACAAATAATCAGCTCCCTGCTGATTAGTTCATGTTACCAAAAAAGCAGTTTATAACAAAATGCCTATGCATAATTATCACAAAGATGGCCGGAGTGGGTGGCGTCAGACCAGAGCAAGGAAATAAACAAAGCGAGAGTTGGAGTTTGGTGCTGCTGAGCGAATGGTCTTGCTCAGCATTTAATAATTTATACAAGCAGAAAATAAAAGGTTGCAAAGACAAACAAGATACAGGACATGGCACATTCGCCCAAACAAAAAAGACAAACAAAAAGGACTAAACAAAACACGGTGAGCTTCTTTTACTTTATGTTATTATTAGTTTATTCTCTTTACCTCCGTCTCCAATCCCATTCTCCACTCACCAAACACACAACCCCGAGTATGTGAAAACATGCTGCTTTTATGCAGCTGTACCGCGACTCAATTGCTAATCAATCATTCAATTGGAGTCTCGGTACAACCGCACTTGAATTAATAAAGTGCAACTCCCCGTGCTCACATATTATTACTTTTTACTTGCACGTGAAGTGCTGTGCAATCCTCGTGCCTAAATGCAAATATACATTTTAAACACTTGTGTTACACAGACCCATTTACCCACAGGGGCGGGCACTTTGTCACAATAATCTTTTAAGAGATGATGCTCAGTGCTGACCAATCTGTGCCTTTAGGATGGGTTTTGCCTGCCAGAGCAAGGTCAGTCTTTCCTGCTGGGGTGAATGTGCAGCTCAGCTGTCAGTCAGTGTGGAAGCATGGGAAGCACCAGCTCTTACCTTGGACTGTGTTGATGACAGACACCTCTTCTGCATATCATGCCTGCTGTTTCTCGATGCCATCATGTTTTGAGGAAAAAGAAAGAAATAAGAAATTATAAAAATCAGCAGTAACATGAAAAAGAAGATCACCATGACCTACATCTGCTCTCTGCACATGTAAAAATGAACATTTGACAGACAGACTGGTGCCTCCATATATGCCAAGATTCTGACACAAACAAGTGTTTGTGCTGAAAAATGTCCTTGTAAAAGTTAATTACAACTAGATTCTCTAGAAATATGCTTTTTTTCTTCAAAATATGCACAATTCTTAAATGTGACATTCATCTCCACTACATCCCTGTATTCTCATCCAGCAGAGGCTAATAAAGCTAATCTTGTTAGCATCATACATACACTCTGAAAAGGAAAGAAAAGCATTCAGTGCTTTGAAAAAGTAGGTCACCACGATGATGTTTATCATGTAAAATTGCATCAGGAAAGTAGTTAACAAACAACCTTAGCTATTCAGGTGTCATTTTTCACTGCTTATCAAAACCCAAAACTGTAGCAAGCTTATATTTTAAGGATAAAGACACTATCCTTATAGCAGATTTAAGGTTTAAGAGCAATTATGCCAACGCTGCAGAACATGGCAAAAATCATGAGTTATATTTATCAGTTATTGTTATTTTTGTTATTTGTTACTTTTTAAAGCTGCAATAAAGATAACAGTTCCATAATTAAATGCTAATCCTAGGGTTGGTCTAACAAGGAGTGTATTTTTTTCTGAATCTATGCAAGAGGTTCTTCCATGTCACTTTAACCGGAAACAGCAACATGACCAAAACCACATAACCACAAGCTATCTTAAAAGCAGCAATGACCACAGCTGGAATTGGTAGTAGAATCATTTTAAAGGGTATAAAGGTTACTCTGCTATCTCTAGAATGATGTTCTTGATGTCTCCGATTTCAGGTCTGTACGCTTTAAAAGTATGTCAGGACCCTCTGCTGAACTGGAAAGTGCTGGTCTCAGCATATTTCTCTGAGCCTGAACTCTTAAAAAGTTGCTTTTTGTTGAATTTGTCTTTCATTCAGAGGTATACCTAAAAAGGAAGTAGAACCCATTTGTTTAATTTCAATTTTTGAAAACCTACTGAAGAATATATCCATGTTTTAAATGGCTATTCTCACAATGCCAATCACAATGTCTGTCAGAGATTTTACATTTAGGGCTGTGTGTGTGTGTGTGTGTGTGTGTGTATGTCTGTGTGTTTGTGTGTGTATGTCTGTGTGTTTGTGTGTGTGTGTGTCTGTGATGGGGGAGCCTAGCCTCATAAAGCTCTTAAAGCTTTTTATCTGCATATATTTCACTATTGTGGCAGCAATATACGTTCATTAAAAGCTTTATTACTTTTGTGTTTCATGTGACTTGTAGTCTTTAATTTGAATATCTTTATTCTGATTGGTACTGTGCTATATTGTGCCTTGCTACCACCTTATATTGGTAAAAGCCATATTGTTCAATGTTGTGCAATTTTAAAGCAACTGCCCCCCTGCCGACAACCAGAATTACATTTCTTTTTTTCGGACTGTCAAAGCTGGGATCCCTGTGAGCAATGTATATTTCTTAACCTTTACCCTATATTTAAATTAATAGTACTGCCATTTCCACTTCATTCAGTATTACAATTGTACTGTATTTTCTACATGGGAAACTGCACTCTAGCATTACTTTGAAACTGTTGTTATATAAAGCATCGTTGAAATTAAGTGTTTATCGTTCAAAGGGCTGTTACAAGGACCCACAACCTATACATGTATATAGTAGACCAGTGGTTTTCAACCTTTTCATTGCCAGTGTTTCCAGCAGGGACCACCAGGTGTACCAGTAATTATGTGCAATCTTAAACGCCTGCTGTAAAACAGAAACCTACCCCATTACAATGGGTTTCCTTACTGAAAAAGAGAGATCGCCACAATCAACAACACAGAGTGGCTGTTTTGGTTCCCCATTAGTAACCCTGAAAGTTCACAACAAATACCTCTCATCATAATTTCCAGTTTCTCAGTGATTTAGTTATATAAACAGACTGATACATTATGATGGTGCGTTTGAAGGAGTATTGTGGTTAAGGAATCATGTCGTCATAAAGAACAACTGCCGGTGCTTACCAGTTGCAAGCCTGTCACGTACCATATTAGTACAGGTACCACAGGTTGACTCATGATCACTGAACAGCTGTGTGGTAAACAATTCCTGCTGTTCACTTTGTTCCCTGTTGCACGACTCCCACGGACAGAGTGATGAATGACTGTGGCTTCATATTGTGAAGTCCTGCACTTAACATACTAAGGTATCTGTGCTTTCCCATGGCTAAACATACTTTTTACTATGCTTTATATAACTTACCAGTAAGTTCTGTAAGGTTTTTGAGGCTCCTTATCTTAATGTTGTTTCAGAACGATACTACGTGTATCTGAGAATGAGAATGTATAATTCTCTTACCTTTGCATCGGTGCCTGCATTTTTCTTATCTCCAGTCTTCACTGTGACTTTTTGGGTGCTTGGCCTACAATGCAGGTAACAACATAAATATTCCACAATAATCCCAACTGTTAGCAACTACCCATTATTTAGTTTCCAGGCAATTTATAAAATGCTTTTTTTTTTACTTTTTATTTGCATTTCAAGTAACAATTTTAATATACAATATTCTCGCAGAGGGAAACAGCACTATATGAGCTTGTGATACTTACAGATAAAGAAGGTCGGGGGGTGACTTGTAACCCAAATCTCCGGGCGTATTAATCAAACAGATGTGGGTCATTAAGAGGGCTGTACTGTGGGGATGCATCCATATGTTCATTTTTAAACCTGTGCCCGCTTACACTGGCACTCATTGTCCGAGTTGGTGAAAAAAAACAGAAAATACAGAATAGTAAAATAATTTTACTTCTGTTTACCTGACAATTAGCAGGCCAGATTATTTGCACACTGTTTGGATAGTGTTTGTGTCAGTGTTTGTAGCAAAGCAGCGAAAATTCGAATCAGCCCTGCTGTAAGTCTGTTAAAAGCAAAACAATGATTTACAATATGATTAAATCCCGAAATACTACTCACTTCTAAATCTTTTGTAGTCATTTTTGTATTACTTTAGTATAAATATATGTTAATTTGGATTCATGTGTTGTTTTTTTCTGACTTTTTGTGAACGAAAAGACACGCATTTGCCCATTTTCCCATTGGAAATAGTGATATTTTGAAATATCACTGTCCTGGTCACAAAAGCAAAGTTTGTGGGGAATAATAGCCATTTTCTATATTTTTGAGGCAAAATCAATTAGGAAATAACACTTACTACCCAGGAACAAAAATTGTGTTACATAGTTCAGTGATCCTTCAACATCAACAAATCTGTGTGTTCTCATAACACGCTATTCTTTTGAAAGCTTCCATTGGTAACCCTAGATGGCCTCTTCTTTCAACATACACGTTGTCCCAAAGGGCTCTGTTCTCCCACTGAGCAGACAGTAGGACTCAGATGCCTCAGCTTCCATCAGAAATATGCTTACACACAAAAGGGACCTTTCTGCTTAGTGTGGATTCCACAGGCCTGTGATTCAGACTCACTCACGTGTCTTGTTGCTTTGCTCAGTCTTGCCATGGTGTATGACTTTTGACAGTAAACTGTCTTCAGCAACCTCACCTTGTTAGCTGAGTTTGGCTGTTCCTCACCCAGTTTTATTTCTCCTACACAGCTGTTTCTGTTTCAGTTAATGATTGAGTGTCAACCTACATGTTGAATTGATGATTATTAGTACCTGTTTGGTATAATTGTTTAATCATACACCTGACTATATGCCTACAAAATCCGAGACTTTGTGCAAGTGTACCTAGAAGAATTGATGCTGTTTTGAAGGCAAAGGGTGGTCACACCAAATATGGATTTGATTTAGATTTTTCTTCTGTTCACTCAATTTGCATTTAGTTAATTGATAAATATAATCTATTGATAAATATAATCTATTTGTCACACCTGCCTAAAACTTTTGCTTACTTTACAGCATTTTGTCACACCTGCCTAAAACTTTTGCACAGTACTGTATGTATATATGAGAGATGTTTTTAACATGTAACAATAGCTCTTTTTGATTGTATTAAGCTGGGTCAAAAAATATATGTCCCTCTTAGCTGCATATTATGTTACCTTTTCAGTGTGTTGTCAATGGGCCAGTTTAACTTCATATACAAATGTGTGTTAACAAAGTATGGGACAAAGACTGCCTTTGAATAAGCATACAGTGGTCAGTTCAGTTATTTCCATTTAAATTCAGGCTATAATTAAATATGTTAAATACAATAGCCTTATATTAACTTGTACCATGCTTGGACTAAGCTTGACCTCTCTCTTGGTTTCAAAAAATCTGCCCGCACAAGCAGGTTTCAGACACCCTGTTTACTCGCCAAGGCTAGTGTTTTAATTAATATGAAACTCCACTGTAAGTACTTTTCCAAATTCACAGCATGAAGTCATTTTTTGGCTGATTCAAGAGACGCCTGGACCGGTATCTTTTCAGATGATACAAAAAAGTGTACATCCTGATTTTTATAACTAAGCTCTCATTATTTTCTTATAATATAATGAGATACATACTCTTGTCTTTCTTAAAGCACCTTCCATTGGTTATCATTCAAGGTCGGCAAATCCCACTTTTAAGAGCCAACACCGAATCCTGCTTTGAGGTGCCAAAGACCAAGCCTTATCCTTTGAAGGTCTAATGCCCTTCCAGAATTATACTGTGTGTCTGAGACAAACATCTAAACCGCAGACCCCAAAATTATTTATTTCACATTCAAACTCTACAGCTTTTTCTGCAAATAAGTACCTCTGTTTATTACTGCAGTAAAATCTTTATATAAAGTAAACATGTATATTCTTTGGTTGAATTCATATTGTAATGTCTAAAAGACACTTTTTGTTTAGTTGGAGAAATGGAACTAATTCTTCAATTGATTCAATTAAGTGAACATTTTTTCAAGTGTGTCATTACTTTTTCATTCCCATCGTCAGTGGGCAAACACATTTTAACTGAATCTGGGTCCATCAAAGAACCGCACACCCTTGCAACCGAGGCCTTCCATGCAAAAGGATCTAATGACTTATAGCACAAAAGGGACGTGTCAGCCATCTGTGACAACCTGCAGCAATAATGTAGGTCATATTAACTGTAACACAGGAGTGACCTAATTGTGGCATCCCTCAGTCAGGGATAAAAAAAAAAAGTTAGAAAATTCCCAGAAGTTACTTAACCCGGGTTACTTTGTGAACCACCAGTGCAGTATAACGGCAACTGTCTACACAAGAATGACACGATGACTTTAAACCCTTGTGCTTGAGCTGAACTTCTAAGGGGCTAATAGGGTTTGCTGAAGTTTATTTCCAAGTAGCTGTTAAGACATCATTCTAACATATATTGCTCAACATGTCAGTCCACACTACTACATTTGCTGAATTCATTTCTCCATATACAGAGTTCGGCAACAAAATCTGGTCAGTGGAGAATTTAAAGTTAGAAAAGAAATTGAAATAGCTCCCTGACCATAGAGTAAACAATGCAGTACTAGAGGTTTATACAGGGGGAAACAATTTGACCTGATCACATGGTTTTTAAACAGGGTGGGTGCTGGCTGAAGAGACATACAGTACGCACAGTGCTTTAACCCACGCACAGTAGTGTAATCAAGGTTTTGCTTTCTACCCACTGCAGGAGAAAATATTTCGCAATGGTTCTCTTTGCTCAAAGAGTGCAACCTCATTTTTTCCTTACTGGTAATTACTCAATCATGTACTGTTCATCAGTACAGAATGCATGCAGAAAAATATTCTATACTGCAGCTTACATTGCCCAAATTAAATCTGGTTTGTTTTGCAAATAGACACACAGATGCCTGATCTTAAGTCAAAAACCTTATATAAATGACACAGTAAGTCATAACAAAACAATACAATAGTACATATTTCACAAGCTGTAATTGATGAAATGCTTTATTGCTTGATATATTACACCATGTCTTATTTACACATACAATTGAATGCCATTTCCATAGACACCTGTACAAAAGGTGTAACAAACATAACCATGTATTGATTGTCTACATATACAAACATCTAATGAAAGAAACTGGCGGCAGGACAAAATGTCTAGTAAGGCTTGAAAAAGAAAGTGTTCCATTTATAGCAATTACCACTTTTTTAAACTAGTGTACTTTGCAGGTTTTAAATGAAGATAATAATAATAATAATAATAATAATAATAATAATAATAATAATAATAATAATAATAATAATAAACTGTGTGTATACCAGATTATACCACTGACAGGTACAACAGTTGTAGTGCTGCTTCACACTTGAAGACATTTGTATGTTTTTTATGAATTCTTTTTTTAAATGAATACAATAAAAAGGACCACGGTAATAGAGGTAAAATGACTCTGATTGTCCTTTTCTATATGGATTGCATAATTTGAAACAAATATTTTTCAGGGAAAGTGGGACCCAGCTAAGTATTAAAAATGAACAACAGGGTAACAGGACCAACAGCAGTTACTCTTTTTAAATGGATGGCTTAGTCAAATATTAGACAAACGAGAGGATGCAGCATTTCATTAATGTGACCTGACAGCACCCACATCGTCTGCATGAACACGGTTATGCATATATAGCAGACCTGCTTTTATTCAGTTATCTAGCCCTCTGCATTCTTCAGCACATGCTGACTGCTTCAATAAAGTAGGGCACTGAAAACTGCAGAGAAACATTGAGAGCCGAGAATGACATGCAATAGATATTGTACCACTGTCTATTGTATTAAAAAAAGTCACTTTTTAATGTTCCTTGCTGTCTATTTCTATATCACTGTCCAAATCTGTCCAAAAATATGGATACATTGAGAGACAATGGTCCTGAATGTATTTATTTGTTTGCATTGTGGAGACTATCCCCATGTAGAGCAAAATTAATCCAAAGGATTTTTGTTCTATTCAAGTTCAGAGCCTAATTTTAAATCCCCAATTTGAATGCATCCCAATAAAGAGCCCTGTGGTACCCCAATCAACTCCAAAAGAATGCCATCACTCTATTTGGAGTTTATAGCAATGGGCACTGGTTAGTCTTGTCCCAGTTTGAACCACCAAAAGTCTCTGCAAAACTTTATCTGGAGTCAGCATAAAATGTAAGACACTGTTTATGCTGTGATGTTTTTACTGAGTAGGTAAAAGCTGCCAGAATTTAACTAAATGCAGATCAAAGCATAAATAACTTAGATCTGTAGTTTTACTCGTGGCACTAAACAAACTTTTTAATTAAACATAAAGCTGAAAATGAGTTCAAACAGTAATCTAAAGATCAAATTTACATAAATACATCAATATGCTTTGATAACTGTAAAAAAAATGACTAAACAGGTCATGACCAACTATTCATGTAGATTGTGCAGCAGCATCTCATTTCAGACTGTAGAGGGATAAGAAAAGGGATCATTCTTGTTGATTACATATAAAAAAAAAAAATATATATATATATATATATATATATATATATATATATATATATATATATACACAGTGCCTTGCAAAAGTATTCAGACCCCTGATCATTTCTTTCATATTATTGAATTACAAATGGTACATTGAAATTTTGTTCTGTTCGAAATTTTATTTTAAAACACTTAAACTCAAAATCAATTATTGTAAGGTGACATTGGTTTTATGTTGAAAAATAAAAAACTGAAATATCTTGCTTGTATAAGTATTCAACCCCCCCACACATTAATATTTGGTAGAGCCACCTTTCACTGCAATAACAGCTTTAAGTCTTCTGGGGTAAGTATGTACCAGCTTTGCACACAGTGTTGCAGTGATTTTGGCCCATTCTTCTTGGCAGATTTGCTCCAGGTTTTTCAGGTTGGTTGGACGACGCTTGTGGACCGCAATTTTCAAATAGTGCCATAGATTCTCAATGGGATTGAGATCAGGACTTTGACTGGGCCACTGTAGGACATTCACCTTTTTGTTCTTGAGCCACTCCAATGTTGCTTTGGCCTTGTGCTTGGGATCATTGTCCTGCTGAAAGGTGAATTTCCTCCCAAGATTCAGTTTTTTAACGGACTGAAGCAGATTCTCTTGTAGTATTTTCCTGTATTTTGCTCCATCCATTCTTCCTTTAATTGTAACAAGATACCCCGTCCCTGCTGATGAGAAGCATCCCCACAACATGATGCTGCCACCACCATACTTCACTGTAGGGATGGTGTGTCTTGAGGCATGGGCAGTGTTAGGTTTGCGCCACACATAGCGCTTTGAGTTTTGGCCAAAAAGCTCTATCTTGGTCTCATCTGACAACAAAACCTTTTCCCACATCGCAGCTGGGTCACTCTCTGCTTTCTGGCAAACTCCAGACGTGCTTTCAGATGGTACTTTTTGAGTAACTGCTTTTTCTTGCCACCCTCCCATACAGGCCAGTCTTATGCAGAGCTCTTGATATGGTTGACTGGTGCACCATTACTCCACTCCCAGACATTGAACTCTGTAGCTCCTTCAAAGTAATTGTTGGCCTCTCTGTGGCTTCTCTCATAAGTATCCTCCTTGTTTGAGCGCTGAGTTTTGAGGGAGGCCTTTTCTTGGCAGTGCCTGGGTGGTGTGATGCAGCTTCCACTTCCTGATTATTGATCCAACTGTGCTCACTGGGATATCCAAACACTTGGATATTATTTTGTACCCCTTCCCTAATCTATGCATTTGTATTACTTTATCTCTAACTTCTGTATAATGCTCTTCATTTTCCTTCAGATTCACAGCCTTACCAATGATCCTTCAACAGTGGGGTTTTATCCAGAAAATGTGACAGCAACTTTAATGTTCACAGGTCGAGGCCAATGGTAAGGTAATTGTGTCCTCGTTAGGGCAGTTTCTTTCATCGGTGCAAACTGGGAGCTTCCACAGCGCAGGAGCTGAATACTTATGCAAGCAAGATATTTCAGTTTTTTTTTTATTTTTCTTAAAAATATTTCCCAACATAAAACAAATGTCACCTTACAATAATTGATTCTGAGTTTCAGTGTCTAAAAATAAAATATCAAACAGAATGAAATTTCAATGTACCATTTGTAATTCGGTAATATTAGAGAATTGGTCAGGGGTCTGAATACTTTTGCAAGGCACTGTATATGTACTGAAGCACAGCAATAGGGGGTTAAAATCCTTCCTGCCAAAATATGTGCAAATGTGTACTTGATTATTATTTTATTGTTAATTATCACCTGCACCTGGCAATACATTAGAGCCAGGTGCATGGTATATTAAAGGAGAGCACACTATCAATCTGGCTTCTTCATACAGCAGCCCTGAGCAGACTGACTATATATATATATATATATATATATATATATATATATATATATATATATATATATATATATATATATATATTACAAGCAATCTGTATATTATTATTATTAAGAACATGCTTAGTTGCAGTTCCTTCCAAATGAGAAAAGGGATATATATAATAAAAACAAAGTTTTAACAGAATACTCTACATTTAGTATAATAGTGTCAGAGCAGGTTAAGAACAACTGTTGACCTGCCAACATTGAAATAATAAAAATCTAAAATTTGAAGGTGCTGTTAAACAAGGTGTTATGACACAGTTGTTTTGCAGCAAAAAGCTAAAAGGCGAAGTTTTCAAAAAGTTGCCATTGTTCACAACCCAGCGAATGTCACAAAACAACATTAACGCAATTACAGTGTTAACATGTTTAGTATTTGGAGATATTAAAGGTCTCATGTTAATGTGTTAATGTTTGAAATGTTCATACTCTTCTTCAATAATGGTCATCCAACACACTCCCAAGGCCCCACAAAAACAGAAGACAAACATACCCAACCTGGAAGTGACACAAACACATGAAATCATTCACAAAATGCACTTGCTTACAAGTAGATATATCTCCATTTAGTTTCATTTTGAATTCATGGGAGCCAACAACCACGTTTGGCTTATTATTATGTAAACATATACAGTTACAGGAAATAATTATGGTAATCTAGATCTAACTGGAGACACTCATTGCAGTAAACATGTAATGAATGAATGAATGAATGAATGGATTATTAAATGTGTAATCCTTCAAACCAGTTGATCACTGAAGGGTCAGGTTCCACAAGGTCACTATGTTTAATAAATCAAACTGCTAGAATAAGGAACTAATAAACAAATAATTAAGCAAATAAGCAAATTGCCCATTTCAAAGGATTGCGAGGCTGGTTGTGTTGTTAATTGTATAATATGATTACCTTACCTTACACTTTTCCTCTGTTCTGCAGTCTTCAACTGTCCATTTGTCTTGGTTCAATATATTTCAGCTAATACCTGTAATGTGTAACTTAAACAACAAAGGCCACAATCACTGTGATCATCAGTGACTATAGCCAGTGCTTGCTTTACTACAGGGAATTCTCTTATTAAAGGTAATGGTCAAGCGTCTGACAATAATATAATAGCAATTATACCAAATACCCAACAAAACATTTTTATATTTTTACTGAATTTAATAAGCATCTTGAAAATATCACAATGGGTGTGGAATGGTTTTGCAAAACAAAACATGATAGATGACAGTGGCACATTAGAAGGAAACCAATACTTATGTTCACATTCAATAGTGCATGTTTTGACTCCCCAGCATGTTTGTTTTATTTTTTGTTTTTTTGAGACTGGTATGAATTGTTAAAGCCTTTCCAGGCATTCTTAAGAATTCAGGTGGTTTGTTGCCTGGTAGCACAGCCAGTACTCTTATTGAAGGTGTTTGAACTTGTAAGGAATGCTGTGCTGTAATTTGTTGCTTTAGAGTGCCAGCTTATAAAAGTATATCCATTTCCATCCTGATTGGTTGGGAATAATGACAAAGTATAATTAGCACATATGCTACTGGCAATCAAGTTTTCACTTATTTGAATTTTATTATGAAATGGTATGCCCATTGTGCAGATAATGATAATGTATCTGTACTGTACTCAAATCCGGTGCTATACAGACCAAATTGTCTTGTAAAACTGTTCCAAAACAAAAACACCTCACAACACACTCAGGCATGTGTCCTGCATGTCTTAACACACACCCTGTCGTGGGTTATTGCTTACATACAGTATAGGGTGCAGAATGACACTATTTAAATAAATCTATACCTTATACTAAAATAAATCAGAATGGTGTTCAAACACTGCTTATTATTACAATGTTTCATTATTATCTATAAAAACAAAGTAAACACACACCTACATTATGTCATAAAAACATTCACAACACAGATGCTTGCTGGAATAGATGCTACCAGGCAAGCTACAACTTGCCCTTGGTTTTAGGTCAAGTTTTTTTTTTTTTTTATAGTAGCATACACTGATAATGCATTATGAAAGCTCAAGTTTAGTAGAGATGGGTGCCAAGAGGAAAAGAACCAGTAGCCTTTGATATCCCAGTTGGTGCACTGTTTCTTTTCTTATTTCAATGTGAAACAGGAGCTTTGAACAAAGCTTCCTTCTGAACTAGAGCTAGAGTGATTGTGTAAAATTCCACACACCGGTAGATACTGATTGAATGAAAATAAATAATAGACTGATTGGCATGTCCTTAAACATTTGGTCTCAGCTGTGGAATAATGCAGTAGGGAGACACTTGTACATGTTTCATTGTAAAATTAATGTAATGATAAGGGGCTCTACCAGTCATGTTGCGAATATGATTATTTTCAGTGACTATGACCCACTAAACCACAGCAGACCTGTCCGTTAAGCTTGAATTCCGGCCTGAACTTTTCAAAAGTGACCCTGTCAAGGAAGCAACATCCACGGATTGGTTAACTGATCATTTGTCTTTTTCAGGCACTTCTAAACCAAAATCTTTTAAAACATCTTGATGTGCTAGTATGTGCTTTGCAGCTAGGTTACCACAATTATTCTGCATGTTTGTGTGTGTGTATATATATATAGTCAAATAGAGGTAGAATATAAGAAAACAATGGTAATACTACATAGCACCCAGGGATATGATCCTTTTATCAGATAGATTGTATAATGTCACTTTATTAGTTTAAGTATTCTTATTTAAGTAAATATAATCAACAATATGCTGTATAAGTCACAAGATGATTTTCACCCATTCAAGTTCAGGGTGAGCATGCATCGTACAGCACTAGGTGGCATTCTGTAAGTATTGGCTGTTGTGCAAAGTCTTTCCCACGGTTTGTGTCAGATCAATGCTAGACAATCAAAAATATTTTGAAAAGCTGGTGAGGATCTTGCACAATAACATATGTGATAAACCTTTCCACTTATAAAACAATACATGACAGCAATATTGTCGGTATGTGCTTGATATGAACAATAGAAGGTATCACTGTGCTTTATTTTACAGTAACATGTCGAGTGCGTGTTTCTTCTTCTACCATTTGATGGCAGCATCAGCCCATTTCCCTTAGGCAAGAAGGCAAGTGCGTTAAGCCTCTGTAGTCCTGCTTTTTTTTTTTAAACCAGTAATCCAGGCAATTAAAAACACAGTCCATAAAGAACACTGCACACAGTACTACTATTAGTAAAACTGCAGAACAAAGCTTGATTTCTTCTCTGCCACAATACAAAAGATAATGGCTTAAATAACTTGTTGTAAGTGGAGATCCCACGAAGAAGCTGAAGCTAAGATTGTTGATTGCAGCCTCAGCACAGTCCATGACGAGTTACCTACTTTATTATTTTTAGCACAAACAGTTCTCAGGGTCGAAGATGGGTGATATTTATTAACTAACACAATACACTGTGCATAATATTGTTCATTGTATCAAAAATTATGAAGTTTTATAATCATAGCAATTTCTTGTTTGGCTTATGAAATGCATATTTGAGAAGATTAATAATGTTCTGCCTGCTTTTAGGTGGAAGCTAGTGAGGAGGACTGAATGGAGCTATGCATCCCTGGAGTAGGATTTTGTGCTGCCAGGCTGAACTCTGTATTATGAGCTGCAGTGGGATGTGTCTGACCGCATGGTTGAGTGTGTGAGGGAGATGTTGAGAGGGTACAGGCAGGACAAAGGTGGAAAAAGCCTTGCAAGGACAAATCCATTGCAAGCATTGTAAGTCTCTGAATTTAACTTATTTCATCCAAACATATAACCTCTCTTTCATCCATTCAACTTTGCAATTGTGATTTATGTAATATATATAGTCAATGTCATTTTCATTTAACTTAAACATCTATTTACATACATATTAACATAAACCATGCTCATCCTTTATAACACTGTTCTCATGACCCATATAAACTATGTTATCTGTGTTTGGCCTCATTCTGAGATTGCAAGTGCTGGTGAAATGGGACAATTTAGCAAATGGGAGTATCTGCAGTACAAAGGCTGCCTTATAACAAGGAACACTATACTTATAATAGTTTTTTAACATCCAAAATTAAGAAAACAAGCACGGTACATTTTCTGTCAGAATGTGCATTTCTCACAGCTTCCTGCAAATATTGGTTTGCACATCAAGACTCATCCCAGAGAACTGTTTGTGGAAGACTGTTGTTAACCTAGAAAATAAAAAGCCCCAACCGCAGAGCACACTGAAATAAAACAAAAGAAAAGGAAGGGACATCACCTGCTGCAGGCCCGCGTGTGAACCTGCAAGATGCCCCTGCTGTGCAGGTGCAGGAAGTTAAATATCTCGTGAGGCATGGCGTGGAAGCCAGGCCGGGGCTTGACGTTGTCATAGTAATGGTGTGTCATGAAGATCCCATTGGGGTCCATAGGAAAACCCCAGAATCCGTAGAGGTGGACCTCTTCGCAGAGCTCCATGGCAGCCGTAACCAGCATCAGCCCAGTGCTCAGCCTCTTGGCTACCACCCCCTGCATCATCCAGAAGCGCTGCACATTGAGCAGGTACTGCGGGTGGAAGTAGAAGACTGACTGTGGGGAGTCAAAGTCGTCCAGGACATATTTGACCCTGAAGGAAACGTCTGTGTTGTGGGTGTTGTAGAAGGCTGGAAGAACCACGGACGAGTTTTCATAGGTCTGCAATACCTCATAAAATGGCTTCCTCCATTTCTCTAGCTTCTGGAACCTGAAAATAAGAGCACAGCTTGGAATGGTCTATGCTAGACATGTATTAATTAATTTAATCATTTGTTTAATTATTGCTTATTTCTTTGATATTTTTTTCATTTATGATTGATGTTACTATCCAACAAGGCAGCTCAACTAACCTTAATGCTTGAAACGGTGGAAGAAAACTTTTAGAGTGATAAATCTAATCTAGTTGTAGATATAGTCACGAAATTCAAGTAGTTATTTTTTTTCCTTCACTAGTACTGTAGTTAAAAATGTCTGAGCCAAATAGGCTACATCAATTATGATGGCAGGATCAAAAATACATCTGCCTTGAAGTGTAAGGAACTGTACATGTATTAATGTATTAACATGATTTAATACATACACTATATACTCTATAGATCTCAGTGTCCTATTGTATGCCTTTTGTATTGTACAGCCTACTGTATGTAGGTGAAATGCTTATTTTGTATTATTCATGGATTGCAATATGTCAAGTTAATCATAAAAGAAGGAAATACAAATATGCTGACACATACATAGACATATTGATAGACATACTGTATACTGTGATATAGATTGTATTTTAGAGTCACATATTTTAAAAACCTATTTATTTCAGTTTCAAAATGTTGCAAATGGTTTTCTTAATCATCTATCCTGCATGAATAAGAATTTCAGAAAGCCATAGACACGAAAAAGGATGATACTGTATATATTCACATGCTATATAGACACACTGCACTAGGTAAGACACAAAAAAACTTCCAAAACCTTTTTTGTTTGTCTGTTTGTTTTTTAATTTGGGTAGTTCATGATGATTTCCCTTTAAGTACGATCCCATTAGTCATTTTGGTCTAATGAACTGTTTTGTGATGTGCAGAAGCTGGATTTGTTCAAGGATATTAGGATATTTTAAGCCTGTACCATCCCGAAGAGCTCAAATTTATTTTCCTCATTATATACAGTTGTAGTCAAAAGTTTACATAACCCAATAGAAATGTATCTTTTCTAGAAATTTCTCAAAAACATATATAGGTAAAATATTTTGTAGCAAAAGTTTTGCTTTTGTGGATGAGGAAAAAAAGTTACAAGAAATAGATGCCTACAATGATCTATTTCAGCATTTTTTTTTTTTTTTGCAAAACTCAAAAAAATGTTAATTCAAAAGTATTCATTAGCTTTTTAATAGCTACTTGAGGCACCTTTAGCAATAATAACTTCTTTTAAATGATTAGGATATTTGACAATGAGCTTTTGGCGTGATTCTTTAGTGATTTTTGACCATTCTTCAACACAATATTGTTCTAATTTATTGAACAAACTCAGAGGACTTCTCTTGTGCAAAGCCTTCTTCAACTCATACCAAAGATTCACAATTGGATTTAGATCGGGACTGACTGGGTCATTCCAGAACCTTGATTTTATTATTTAACCATTCTGAAATAGATTTTGATGTGTGCTTTGGATTGTTGTTGTGTTGGAATGTCCAGTTGCGCTTTAAATCAAGTTTTGTAGTGGAGGGTTTCAGATGATCGGACAACATCTTTCGGTATGCTATCTTTTGGTATCTATGTATGTACCATGTATTGGAACTAAATTTTCTGTGTCATTAGAGGAAAAACAGCCCCATAGAAGGATATTACCACCTCCATGCTTGACAGTAGGTATAGTGTTCTTTTCTTTGTATGCCTCACCAGACTCACCAGTGACCAAATAGCTTGATTTTTGTTTCATCACTTCACAAAACCTTTGACCAAAACTCATATCCATCATTCAAATGCCATTTTGAAAATTTTAAGCGATTGTCCTTGTGCGATTTTCCTAAAAGTGGCTTTTTCCTTCAGCATGCAATACTCGACCTGTGTTTGAAATGAAAACCCCAGTCCCACTTGCAGCCAGTTCACTTTGAATATCTTTGGCAGTCAATTGTGGATTGTTATTAACCTTCCTCATAATTCTTCTACTTGTTCTTGGTGAAAGAACCTGCTTTTGAGTCTTGTACTTCTTGGTAATTGAAACAATAGTTGAAATTTGGATACTCAAATGCTTGGATATCTTCTTGTATCCTTCTCTAGCTTTATGACAATAAATAATTTTCTGCCTAAGGTCTTCAGACAGCTTTTTACTTTTTCCCATATTGACTTATTGGTAATGCCAGCAATCATCCTATGCCTGACCCTTTTATATTCTCTAAAAATGTTCACCTACAATCCAGCATTTCTACACTTTTCTATAATTAGGTTCTGCATTAGCATACTGACATTTCTAGCACCTTGAAGACAATACTATCATAGCATCAAAGGGTATTACTTTTGAATTTCCATTTTTGGAGTTTTGCAAAAAAAAAAAAAAAGAATGCTGAAATAAATAATTGTAGACATCTATTTCTTGTAACTTTTTCTCGTCCTCCACAAAATCAAAATTTTTGCTGCAAAAGATTTTTCCTAAAATTCATTGTTTTTGAGAAATTTCTAGAAATTATACATTTCCATTGGGGTATGTAAAAGTTTGACTACAGCTGTATAATTGTGACAGGGCTGAGACACTGATAAATGGGTGTTTTGTGGCTGTTCTCACACAGCCACATAATTCGTTATTTAATAGAGTCATTGTTTTATTGATCTAATAGAATGAGGGATATCTGCTTGTAATATAGGCAGGTTATAGAACCTTGTCTAAAATGTCTGTCTGTGTCTGTGTGAAGTGAAGGCCTGAAAGAGACATTGGTTACCAGTAAACGGCTTAGCCACCCGGTTTTAATAATGTTTGCACTGCTTGGTAGAGTTAAGCTTTTGTTTTGTTTATTTTGTTTTGTGTGCATGAATAAATATACAAGCGCTGCCCTGTTTTTGAAAACTATCTGCGGTCCAGTGTTCACCCAGTTGGGCCCCAATTTGATTGGGGAGGCCCAGGCGGCCTACCAGTCCTTAATACATGAGGACACCCTGACGCCCTTAATTATTCTCCAGCGGCTAGACATCACCGAGGAGATGCATTGTCGCCGGTTCCGGGAATACCAGTCCAACGACCATCAGGAATGCGACCCCGCTTGGTGACGCAACAATTGTTGGACCACGTGACCCGGTGGCTCTGCCCTGGCACCAACATCGCCGAGAAAGTGACTGAACTGGTCTTAATAGAACAGTTCATAAAGGTGCTGGGGCCAGATATGCAGAACTGGGTCAGCTGTCACTGTCCCACTGCGCTGGATGCAGCAGTCAGTGGTTGCCATACCTCCAACAAACCATGACTGACGGTCCCGAGGACGGGACCAACACAGCATTTCACCCCCACTCACCATGGATCAGCACTGCAACAGCACCCCATGGGCAGCCTCCCTCCACTACAATGGAGATCGAGGGCAACCCCCAGCGGGGTAAGAGCAGAGCACCTCTCCCCCTTGTCAAACCAGCAACGGGACACACCAGCTCCATGGGAGACCTTTCGCCCCACATGTTACGGGTGCCAGAAGGTCGGCCACCTTGCCAGGAATTGCCTGGCGGCAATGGAATATGGTGTGACCTCTCATTTTGTCCTGACAGCACCAGGTAAGTCCAGGGGTATTGATTGGGAGGGGCCTTGCATTGTTGATGTACGGGTTGGTGATATGAGTACCCACGCATTAGTGGACTCAGGATGTAAGCAAACACTAATTAAGGAAGCTCTATTGACGGAGGTACCTTGGTGGTCATGCGAGGTTGTGGTCATTTCCTATATCCATGGGGATAAAAAGGACTACCCCCTCACTGTTGGATGTCATAACTGCCGCGTAATCGTGGCAGTGGCTGCAAAGTTGCCATATCCCATAATTTTTGGTCGAGACTGGACACATTTTGACACAATTCTTAATAAAATGGGAACCAGTCTCCGGTAAGACCATGGCAGCAGCGAAGGAAGCTCTTGGGACCATTTTCCTGCTGCATGCTGATTTGTTCCATTCCCAATTTCGCCTGAAAAAAACAAAAAGAGAGCGACGGGTTGAAAAGTAGGAAGGAATGTCAATGAAACAAGGCTGGGATTTGTTGGGGAATACTGCAAAGTCTGTCCAATGCAAGGGATAGGGGATCGGGACTCAGTGTGACAGGTGGGGGTGGCTTACTGAGGCCCCCAGTTCTGAAGTTACTTTAGCTGCACTCAATATCCTGAAATTCTGGGACCGAGATGTGGACCTAGCATTGGAACAAAAAAATGATACTTCGCTGGCTCATATCTGGGGGCAGGTTAGGTCTATCAAGGGGAATGATGTAGAGGATAACCGGCCACTTACATAGCCTCACCACATTATTGTCAGGCATTTACTGTATAGAGTATCCCAAGCCACGAGCACAATTACTCGTTCCCCAGTTTTTTTTTCAGTAAGATCATGTAGTTTGGGCCATTGAGGTAGCGACAAGACTTAGGAACGAATATTGGCTAGTTTTTATTGGATGGGAGTTTTTAATGAGGTGACAAAACATGTAGTGGTGTGCCAGGAATGCCAGCAAGTAGCGCCGGGGTGGGTTCGACCGGCATCACTGGTCCCTCTGCCCCTGATCTCCCTTCCCTTTGAACGCATTGCTACGGATATAGTCCAGTGAGCCAGTCTGACTCTGGATATATGCACATTTAGGTAGTGGTGGACTACCCAACCAGATATTCAGGGGCAGTACCATTGAGATCTGCTAGTGCCACAGACATTGCTTGAGAGTTAATGCAGATTATAGCGAGAGTAGGGATTCCTAAAGAAATTCTAACTGATCATGGAACGAACTTTATATTACAACGTTAAAAGGAATTGTATAAATTATTGCAAATTCAGTCCATTCGGACCTCTGTTTATCATTCGCAGATGGACAATCTGGTGGAATGGTTTAATCAGACTTTGAAACAGATGCTGAATTGTTTTGTCAACCAAGAACAGAAACATTAGGCTAAACTCCTCCCCTACCTGATATTTGCCGTGAGAGAGGTGCCTCAGAGCTCAACCGGGTTCTCTCCCTTTGAGCTGCTGTATGGGAGGCAACAGGGTATCCTGGATCTTGTGAAATAAGGGTGGGAGGAGCAAACAAAAACTTCCAAAAACATAGTGAGGTATGTAATCATGTTAACCCTTAGCGGTCCATTTATTCAGCGCCTGTCAGACGCGTCAGGTCCAATTTATTTTCACACGCTTTTTAAAAGTTTTTTTTCACAATAATTTAGGTTTAATAGGCCCTGCATATCAACAGGACACTCAGTACTGCATCTCCAGCCAAGCTCGACCCCTTGTTTACTCTATTTTTCACATACCTCTTCTTAGTCGTGCATACTGATAATTCCTCTCCTGATCCCTCATTTTAGCACCAAACTCCTCAATAATGTGATCCAAGTCATTATTTTGTTACTGTAACATCTCAAAAAGCTCTGCAAATGTCAGTGATATTCTTTGAGCACTGGATGCGGAAACAGCTATATTCTTTGTTTATGTCGGTGTTATCTCTGTGGTGTTGGGTCTATATGTGTATTGCTCAGATCACTTTTTTTCAGCTTTTGGCTCCTATCAGTCTCACTCAACCATTGAAAGGTTTTCTCTGCTTTTTCCTGAGAAAAAATGACTAGAGACCTGAGCTTGATGTCTTTTTGTTGATGTTGGACAGGGTCCGACATCGGACTGGAAAGGGAAAATTGTAACATTGGACCTGGTCCAACATAGGACTGCAAGGGTTAAGAGACCGTTTGGAATTGGTTGGTTGTTTGGCTCAAGAGAATCTAAAACTAGCACAGCATTGCTAGGAGCAGCAGCATAACAAAAAAGCATGAACTTTTCAGCCAGGTGATTAGGTACTGTTGCTACTTCCTACTTGAAGTTTAAGTTATATGCTAAGTGGCAAGAGCCATACGAGGCGATACGGGGAATTGGTAATGTGAACTATGAGATTAGACAACCCGATCAGCAAAATAAGACAGAAATTTATAATATTAACTTGTTAAAACCCTGGAATGAAAGGGAGGCACTATTCATAGCTTGTGACAGTTTAGAAGAGGAATTTGGTCCCACTGGCAGTCCACTAGCTACAACGAACATTCCAATGGGGGAACAGTTACTTCCATACCAGAAACGCGAGCTCTACCAGTTAGTGGAAAAGTTTAATGATGTTTTTTCAGACTTGCACGGTAGAATTAATGTCATTCAACACACTGTTATTACTCCACCAGATGTCAAGGTTCGAGAGAGACCGTACGGATGCCAGAAAGCCGCAAGAGTCCAGTTTGCAGGCTTGGAGTCCAGGCTTGGAGTCATTGAACCTTCCCGGAGCGAAGAACAGCTCCACTCGGTCCTGTGTGGATTTTTGAAAGGTTAATGCCAACTCCAAGTTCAATGCATATGCAATGCCTGGAGTGGATGAGCTCCTCAACTGACTGGGTAAGGCACAGTTAATCTCGATCTTGAATCTGACAAAGGGATACTGGCAGATTAAACTCACTCAGAGCTCGAGAGAGAAAACTGCTTTCTCCACCCCAGGTGGCTTGTTCCATTTCCGGACCATGCCCTTTGGGTTGCATGAAACTCCCATCACCTTTCAGACTGATGGACCAGGTCTTAGCTCCCCATCATCAGTATGCAGTCGCATACATTGATGATGTTGTGATTTTTAGCTCCACCTGGAAGAAGCATAAAAATCACCTCTAAGTGAGGCAGCTAAAGCTGATCGCCTCCAAAGTCCAGGCGCTGGTGGAAACAGTAATCCCAAGAACCAAATCGCCATTTTATCCCCAAGTATGCCACCATAGTCAACCCTCTGGTACTGGTAGATCTCATCCAAAAGGCTGCTCTTAGAAAGTGGACAGTGCAGTGTCAGAAGACATTTGATATGATTAAGAAGCAACTATGTCAAGCCGCCGCTCTGATTTCATTAGATTTCAGCAAAGAGTTCATCCTTCAGATTGATGCCACCCTATCATTTATTTGAGCAAAAAATGGCTCCTAGGGAGACTAACTACTCCATCATTGAGAAAGAGTGTTTAGCCATCAAATGGGCTACTTATGCTCTTCACTATTACTTGTTGGTGCGTTCTTTCTCTTGTCACTGATCACGCTCCTTTAAGGTGGTTACACAAGATGAAGGACAACAATGCCCAGATAACTCGATGGTACCTGCGGTTGCAATCCTTCCACTGCACAGTGAAACATTGTGCATTTAAGGAGCATCAAAACGCAGATTTTTTTTTAAAGGAGATCGGGAGCTGCAGCCACAGAGTCAGCTCATATCACGACACACAGCCTCACTGCCCAGCACAGCACAACACGGACACGGGCACCGAATACACCCGACTCGCAGAGCAGTTTTGCGCACGGAGGTCCATTTATTCAGCACTTGTCAGGCACGTCAGGTCCAATTTATTTTCACACGCGCTGTTTATTTTACACGCGCTGTTTAAAATATATAAAAAGGGAAAATTGTAATGTTGGACCAAGTCTGATATAGGACCGCAAAGGGTTAAAGGAGTGCTGTTTTTGTTTGTAACACGTATTCGGAGCTGTAGCCTTGGGCCAGCACAAAGCCGGATCAGCACTTTCACTTGTATCACTGTAAACTGTACCACAATCACTAATTTATGCATTGAACGGACTTGTGTATGTGTTTTGTGTTTAATGTGGGGATACAATAACGGGACTATTATTTCGGGACCAGCCCAGGGATTATAAATGTAAGTAATACACGCCACTGTATTACTTACCAGCATTACTATTTACTGTTTGTTTCGCTGTCAGGCACTGGACTTAAGGAATAAAATAAACAAACCTTTTGCAGCTGGATTACAATTGTCTGTCTCTTCTTTGATCACCTGCACCTGCACACTATTAACCACTTTGCCACAATGATACAAGGATAAGAATCGAGTCCATGCATATATGAAATCCTTCCTAGTTCCTGTATAAACCCTGCACAGTTTTTGCTTTAACCTTGTACTGTATTTATACTCTGCTTGTCTTGCTTGCTACTAGCATGGCATTGGATGGACTGCAATATTAATGTGCACAACAGTACATTAATAGACAGTTAATTAATCAAGGCAATTCAAGGTAATTCTCTAAGTAAAGATTACAACTATTGTGACAGGATGGATGAGGTGGTGTAAATGATTACAATGTCCACAACTGTAATTGCTGTACATCAGCTGCTGGCAATATTTATTTTGTTAGAAGATGAAGGTAACAGAAAGAAAACAACTCAAGTCTTCACTACCAACTAGTGGTAGACTTTAAACTGTCTGTGTGAAATTTATTACCGCCAGTCTGACACCATTACCTCCACCAAAGTACCCTTACCTACAATGGTAGTTGTGTAAGGCTCTGGTGTACCATACCCTTTATTATAAGTTCACACAGACCACTATTTACACTATATACATTCGACAGTGTATACCTGACATGCACTTGGTTGGTTTGCTCTTGAGTGGGGTTTTGTAATTCTTTGCTTCACTTAATTCACTTCCAATGAAACTGTCTTTCAATTCTGGTTCACTTGGTCTGGTTACTTCTACGCAGATCACATGGTCAGTCAGCTTCTCCAACAGACTTTGGTTTAACTGGACTTAGAGGTTAGACTCCACTCTCAAAGGTCCAGGCTTTTCTTTATGTTCAAAAAGACACTTTATGACCAAACACGAATTTCCTTTTGTTAAAACGCTGGTCTGCAAACACCCCTCTCACTCTTCATTAACTCCAACCACTTCTCTCCCTGTGCAAACTCCCCTTGCCCCTTTTAAAGATGGCCACCTTTCAGATCCGATCAATCACAGAGTTCTTTTCCTTTTCCTAGCGAAGTCTGTCCATTTCCCATAGCTCTATCTGAAACAGCGCCACCCCTAAAAGTGCTCACTCCATTGTCATTACAACAAATCATATTTTTATAAGTTGCATCTATTTCAGGTTAAAACAACTAAGTATTATAATCCTCCATGTTACAATATAATACTCCCCACTGTTCTATATTCGTAACATTAGCAATCGTACACCTATTTATCACACTATGTACATCTTTAGTTTTAGATGAGCTGTTGAGTTTTTAAGCAAGTCTTGCTTTCTTATTATTTCATAGCTATTATCTAATCATTCTTCAGACGTTACAATCATCGAGCCCTTCAGAGATCTCTCAATTCATTTCAGATCTAGGAGAATCAAAAGAAATGTACTGTGCACAATGTTCTTCAGTATAGTGTTGAATTATAAAGCCTGAAATCATTTAAGGCATGGACGGTTCTACTTTTCAAATTGGGTGTTGGAGCATTAACTTCTTATCATCTGCCAGAAACAGATGTTTTCATGTATATTTTGTAACGGTTGACGGTTCTTTCAGTGGGGAACTTAAAAAGTTAATTTAACTGCTTCTTCCAAGTTAAATTATTGCTAGTTATAACATTAAGGTTGTTTTTTAGTTCTCCACAAAAAAAGACATATTCCTCGTCTAAGCATGTCCTTATGTCCTTACAGATCTTGAATATGTCAATGGTGTTATAATTTTTAAAGACATCAGTGCAAGAAATTCTCGACTGAAAATACATAATTAGAGATTATCAGTATAATGAAAAAGTAACTCACCATGACCATCCTCAGTAGCTACATGCACGTAAGTGTTACATACATACATACATACTGAAGCACAGGCTCTTCCATACATTCCCAGATACTAATAACCTGTGGTAAAGAACATTGTATCACAGCCTGATAAGGTATAAGCAGTGTTCCACAGTTTCGGTTTTTAAAAATATATTTTTATTTTACAAATCTTAAAATAGACATAAAATCGGTAAGCAGCGTTCCCTCTAAACTTTTTAGATACTGAGAAAGTTGCCATTTTGACTGAGAAAGGGTAAATTATCAATTGGAAACCTTTGGCCACGCAGTAACCCTTTTAATATATTTTTGTTGCATTATACAATTTGGAAACAATAATCCAACACAAGTATCTCAACAATTTTACAATTTAATTTAAATTTAAACAAGACAAATATTGTGGCTCTGCCTCTGAATTTGAATCATCCTCTGATCCTATGCAGCCCTGTCAGTTGTTATCATAGATATAGACTGCATGCTTAACTGGTGGCCTGCATAAAATTGCTTTATACTACTGCATAAAACACTGGCGCCTGCACTGCCTTCAGTTGTAACCATCAATAGGGCTACTCACTCATTGTTCCATTCAGTTCAGAAAACCAAATGTCTTGCACAGTTGTGAGAACCATATTTACAATCTTCCACTTGCATAGTAGTTCAGTCAACAAATAAAGATGTTTTGAAAAGACCTGTTGCTGGCTTATTATTATTTACAATAACAATAAAAATTAAACACTTTAATAACAGTCCAGCAATATCATGTGAGAGTACTCCTATGTACTGTACTCCGCAAATTAAGTTTAGCGTTTTACTGGCATTATAATAATAACCAGGATAAAATCTGAAACACTAATAAAGGCGTGTTGACTGACTTGTTGCTCTAAAACAGGTTCACTGCTATGTATTACCCCATTGTAATTTAAATAGCGCCCCTTTTAATGTAAATGCATAATTAATCGTCTCAATTGTTTCTTTCCTAGTTCTGCAGTGTTATTTGCAAGATTTAAAAAGAGGCATGTCTCCAGACAGAATGTCTTTATGAAACCAACAGTGTGTAGTGTAGTGACTACATCCTTTACACAGTAAAGTGATCAATTTCCTTTAAGGATTGTATAGCTAGAAAAACAGTTTTGAGCTAATTTCTTAGTCATCAGAAAATATAATTCAATTAAGAAACGGCCATGATTTAAAATTGCTAATTATAGCTTCATTAAAGGCAGGTAGTGTGGAATGAAATAAACTAGACGTCAGTGAAATACGCAATTCATTTAGCTTACTTACTTCAGGAAAGCTGTGCCTTGAGCACAGTACCTTAGGTCTTAGTTTTTTAGCACTGAAGAATGCAGTGCTTTGCCATTGTTGCCATCTTATTTGCTTTCTTATTCTCTACGTGTTTACAACTAGCATTATGATTTTTAATGGTATTGACTCATACATGATCATACGAATTACAGCAAAACTAAGAATACTATCGCACCATCATCATATAGATAATCTGATTTCTTTTAGCTCTGTCTTACTGAAACATTGCTGTTTTTCTTTGTTGGTGCAACCGCCATGTTGAGTTTCAGCAGAGACATGGAGTGAAGTCACATGATGAATAAACTCACAAAAACTGTAAAGTTCATGAGCAGCACTCGTGATAGAGGCAGAATTGCCAGAAGCCAGCTTCGCTCACTCTGTACCAGTAGATTCGCTGGTGCCCAAGCAAGATCTGTACTAATGTGATGGGCATTTTTACAGAGGGAAATCAGAGAATCAGCTGCAAGACAGACACAAATGTACTTATGTTAATGCTTTGTAAGAATGGTTTCAAAATAATAGTTTTACCTCAAGAGGCTGGAGTCTCGATTGAGGTTGATATTTATGATAATAACTTGCGAAAGTTAGTAAACTGAGTGAGGAGGTTGTTGCCAGTTACTGCGAAAAATGTGCAAATTTTAGCCTTAGATGGAACGCTGTTGGTAAGAAATTGTTTCTTTGGGAAAAATCTGAAAAAAAATAATCTTAGTGTACACACTTTATGGAATATGATGCGTAGCAGTTCTTGTTTCTGATTAATAATGTCCCTGCCATGTATGATGAAGCAGAATCTGTGCACGTCAAAGCCACATTTTCCCAAGTTAGCTGGTGCTTTGCGAACATTTGGACAATCGCTGTGCTGACGGAAATAGTATCTGCAGAAGGTATGAACATGACATAAGCATAAAACAATCCAGGTTTATACACCTTGAAACCATAAAAAGAAATTAAAATTGACAGAACTGGGTGGTGCGTCAAAAATCACACTGGACCATCTGGAAATCACACTTCCATCAATGCATTTCTTAAGTTTACAACTAAAAAACTACTACTACGACTACTAATAATAAGTAGTGTGCCAGAAGGTCCCAAACACTGTGAACCACCAGTGCACATGAGACGTCCAGAGTGCTTTTAATACATAACCCATGCAGTCTTGCCTTGGTCCGGCAACATATTTTCTTATTAATAACTAGGCTATGCCAATATCTATAATGAGCGTTCCTGTGTTAATACCCATTCCACTGAACCCCCCACCCCAAAAAACACAAAATACATAGCCTACATAAATAATACTTGATACACATATTCTTCAAAATCTGCAATATGCCTTCAGACCAAGCCAATGTAAATTAAAAATAGCATTCAGATTTTTTTCAACAGGGGATTCCTACAGAACAATTGCCTTCAGTTATCGTGTTGGCATTTCCACTGTCAGTACAATGGTGGAAGAAACCTGTGAGGTGCTGTGGAGGTGACTGGTGGAAATTAATATGAAGCTGCCAACGGAAGAGGAATGGCAAGCAATAGCCAGAAGGTTTGAGCTGAAATCGGATTTCCCGAATTGCATTAGTGCCATTGATGGCAAACATATTGTTATCCAAGCACAGACAAACTCGGGGTCCAAACAGCGATGATGGGATTTTCTCCCTATCAGCCCTAGGGAGAGTTCTTCAAGGCGGTTCTCTAAATATCCCTCAACCGAAACAGTTTGTAGGAGAAGAAAACCTTGGTACATTGCCCCACATCGTTGGAGATGAAGCGTTCCCTCTGAAGCAGTACCTGCTGAGGTCATATCCAGGAAGGAATCATTCGGAAGACAAGCGAATATTCAATTACCGCTTATCTAGAGCTAGGCGTATATCTGAAAATGCTCTCTGCATTTTAGTCCAGGTTTGAAGAGTTTTGCAGAGGCGCATTTAACTGAGACCTGACAAAGTGGAGAAGATTGTGAAAGCGACTTGTGTCCTTCCCAATTACCCGCAGGAAGAAAACACAGAAAGAAGCCTCGCCGTTGATGGGGGTGATCTCCAAATGATGATCAGGTGGTAGGTTTGCAGTGCATTTCCCACTTGGGAGGCAATCATCCCTCAGCAGAAGCATGCCGTGTCCGAGATGCCTACAAACATTACTTTTCCTCTCCGGCTGGAGAAGTGCCATAGTAAAACAAAGTCATTCATCCTCGTTTTAACCGCGCTGACCCATTATCTCAATGAGCTGCAACATCGTTTAAAGAATGAATCAATACAGTGACAGTTTTTTTTCCATCATTTTTAATTACTTTCTTTCTCAGAAATAAAATACTGTGTAAAACACAATACAGAAAATTACTTTGTAATATGCCTACATAGGCACATAGCCTAATAAATGTTTCCAGTTAACGGACATATTTTGTCTTTTTTATTTTATTTTGTATATCTAGGCTGGTAAAGAAATATCTCCCTACAAACAACTATTATTACTACAGAATGTATTCACGACTCCACACTGCTGCTCCCATATAAATTGTAATAAAAAAAGAACTTACAAATACATTATACATCTATGTTCGGTAGTTGTGATTTTAATTGTGAATGAATGTATGAATGTAAAACATTAACTTGAGTGCGGCATTGTGTGCTTTTTATTATTAAAGGTCTAATTGAGATTAGTGTAGCTGGGATAAAATACATTTTGTTGGAAATTGCTGCCCAGATGAAGAGTTTGCTGATGACACGGCTGCCTGTGGTGTTTGAGATGTACTGGGCTGTGTTTCAGAGGGGTGTACTTCATCCTCAAACCTTCAGATATCCTTCATACTCTTTCAGATATGCTTTCCCTGTTAATTCTTCTACTCTTGCTATCGTCTTCACCAGGTGTTGGAATGTTTGTAGTGGTACTGCAAATTACAAACTCGCAAATGAGGAAAAAATACCTGAATTTCTCCGTTAGGGTTTAATGCTGTATATATATATATTTTTTATATAAAACGGTTGCTTTTTATTTTATGAGGCACATTGTTATTTTTATTTTAAATATGATATACTAAAATCACAAACACGTCTCTACTCAGCCTACATGTATTGTATTGTACATGTGTTCATCTACAGAGATCCATTTCACATTGTATTGTAAATAAGCTTAACATGGACCATACACATACAAAGTGCAAGGTGTTTCCATGTATTTGTTACCTTCTGTTTTCTGTGCAGGAATTCAAGAACGCCATGCAAGTTTCATACTTCCACTTTTTAACATTGGCCAAGCCCTGCCCGCTTTTGGTCACCCTCTCTTTCTTTTTTCTCAAGTAGGTGTCAGGTAGGTTTTTTCCATTTCTTCTTTATCTCGTCAGATAAAACCATTAAAAAATAAGCAAATGCAAAGATAATGGCCTATTAATCTGCATTTGACACAGTATTTTGGATATTCAACATCCAATAACTATGCACTCCCTCCAAAACAACAACAGTTATTATTATTATCATAGGCATGATGATAATGGCAATATATTAGGCGATATGCATTTAATCATGTATGAAATTATACAAATCAGGCACGCCCAGATCATTAGAAATCGACTCCCATATTACATTTTTGGCTTCAGTTTTTTTTTTTTTTTTTTTTATATAATTGCTCTTGTCAAAAAAGTCAGGGAAATTAGATACTGCAAGTATGATCTTCTCCTCCATTTTGAGTGACTTGAAGCTGTTGTCAGTTGTGTAGTTGTCGCACGACGAATTCTCAAAAATAGGATTGGGTTCTATTTTTTTTTTCTTCGCTCGCATTGGAATTTGTGTCACGGCAACATCGTTTTTCGTGTCTCCTTTGATGTGAAGAGCGCTACTGAAAAGCAGAGGTTTTATTGATTTTCTCTCGTCGCTTTATCGTGTCGCTCTTCACATCACGTCTGGTGTGTGAGGGCCTTTAAGCAGTGTTTTAGCTGATGAACAGTACTGTCACACAAAGTCAACAATACACACCTCATTGCAATAACCAGTGGCTCTCCAGCAAAGCACAGCGCTCTGACAAACTCATTAACACAGTCATTCTCTTTTATTAAAGCATGTGTAAATGGATTGCTTGTCTCTCAGTTCACTTTCTTGTTTTAGTTTAATGTGTTGCTTATTTTCTATTATTCTGTCAGCGTGAATATGAACAATTGATATATGCATGTGGATTTCCTTGTGCACAAATGACTGGGCACTTTACAACCAATAACAATGTTTTAATTATTCACAGTACTTTACTACTCACACAGCAATTCAGCAACCAAAACTGTACAGCTCCAGTTCATGTTTATTATACCCAAGTTTGGAGACTGAAGGAAACTTAGCTGAAACCATAAAAAAGAAAATATTACACGCACTAGCAGCCACTGTACCTTTCAGTTATAATACTGGGATTTATAGTCACGATGTTTGTTTTGTACCCAACATCCGCTGCATACTCTTCAGAGATGGGAGGTAAGTTACATCTATAGAAGAAAAGAAGAAAATGGAGTTAACACTTGGATCCCAAGAGATTAGGGATGGTATGACAGGGCAGAAGACCTGTACTTGTAAATAGTGGATTGGATATTATTTGGCAGGGATGAGGTTAATATCACATAAGCTCAGGGGTAACTGCAGGGGCTAAATGGGCACCCCCTTACAAAAGTCCTGCGGTGAGCATGGGGGTTAAACGGGAGTCCCCTTACAAAAGCTAAAGGGTCACAAGAGGGGTTATTTGGGCACCCCTAATAGAAGGCCCAGAACCACCCCAGCAGAAGGAAGAGGTGAGGATCCCACCTCAACCAGAGCTCCGACCACCACCTCTGTACAGCAATCCGGCGCCTATGAGGCGCTCCCCTCGACCAGGGCTCACAGACACCTGACCTTGATGTCTGAACCTCTGGTCGCTGGGCCTGACTTCCAGGTCGCTGTACCAACAGGCACAGTCATTCACCTGGTCTCTTGCTCCGCTCCCCCTAGTGTCCCAGACATCGCTGCACAGTGGGAGGGGCTCTCACCTCTGCCTGTTGCCTCACCCGCCCGGTCGCCAACCTGCGCTCCCAACGACTAGTCCCATGATGGAGGCACCTAAGTCGACCCACCCTCCAACCCACCCATAGGAAGTCAAAATAAAAAATGACAATTTGGGACTCATGGGGAAATGGTTGGGTTTTAAAGGAGGGGGTAATTTTCAAGAGGGGAGGTGGCCGGTGGCAGCCATCTGTGCTACGCACAAGGAGGAGGTATGTGACGTGGCAGAAGCCCTGCACTTGTAAACAGTGGATTGGGTATTGTTATTTAAGTTTGGCAGGGATGGGGCTAATTCCATCCCTGCCAAATCCATGTGTGGAATGTGGCTGGGTATTGATTGAATAATTGATAATCAATCAAGTCCCAGACACATGGTATAGAGGAAGCCAGAAACCCTTTGTCTAGGGAGAGTTCAGTGAAGGATAATGCCTAACCGGAACAGCAGGAGTTTGGAGAAAACTACAACCTTTAGTGATGGCCACTGCCCAGGCTAAAGATACTTATTGTTTCTGAATGACGTTTTGTGTAACTCTTTTGTTTGGCCCCTGTGCCTGGTTTATTTGTTTCTGTTTGTTTATAATAAACGTGCGTAACCACACTTCCACTGCTGCTTCTTGACTCCGAGTCGCATTACTGATGATATCCTTTCACAGGTAGGTAGAAAAAAACCTGCCTCCTCTTTAAAGTGATGGTAGCTAAGAAAGATAAATCTTACCTGTTATTGCTATATAGGTCTCAAATGTGCAGTTCTGATTGAAACACATAATATAGTAAACATTTATTTTTATTTAAAAACATGATATCAGGTACTACACTAGGTTAAAAAAAAAACTTTGTTTGCCATGCTTTCAGATAGTGTTGCACTTCCTTGGTCATTTCACCTGGATGATGACTTGTTCAGACCCCTTCAACCACTTTTTTGTTCTCATTAACTAACCAGCTGCTTTCTCTGTTGACTGACATGCTTTCAGTCAGCAACATGCTTTGACCACATAGATGCTGCTTAGGTGAAATCACGCAGGAAGTGCAGTGTAAGAGTACAGCACAGAAACTGAGAACTTTCGTCGACCAAATGTTTTAAAATGAAAACTACAGCTCCCTCTTCTCCTCCTTCTCGACTTCTGCCAATCTTCATCCTGTCCACCACTAAAAAACCCTGCTGACTTTTCTCCACCTAAAACCCCCACCTCCCTCCCCAATCCTCCTCCTTTAAATCTGATGACTTTGCCTCCTTCTCCTCCAAAGCAGCGGAAATTCAGAAGCTATTGTCCAGGCCTGACCCCCACCACCACCCTCACTCTCAACTTTCATGTCACTATCTGACTCTGACCTTCACTCCTTACTCCTGGACTCCAGACTAACTACTTGCGCCCTGAATCCCCTTTCTATCCAATCCAGTGCCACTAATCTTCTTCCTTTTTTCTTCTCCCTTTTTTCATCTCTCTGTTCTCTGGCTCCTTTCCCTCAGCCTTCAAAACTGGTCACATGAACCTTCTTAAGAAACCTATTCACCCTTCTTCTGCCTAGAACTATCGCCCTGTCACGATCCATTTCCTCTCTAAAACTCTTGAGCAAGCTGTCCACCGCCAGCTGGCATCCTTCATCACCGAGCAATCTCTGCTTGATGCACGGAAACCGACCTCCTCTTGGAAACTGACTCTTTCCACTATGCTTGTGCTGCCTCTCTCTCCTCCATTCTAATTCTCTTTGAACTCTCCTCTGGCTTTGACACTGTTGATAATGCTATTCTCTCCTCTTTTTCTCTCTGACCTGGGTATCTCAGGCAATGTTCTTGCCTGGTTTTCCTCCTAAATCTCTAAAAATTCCTTTAAGGTTTCCTGGCGTGGTTCTCTCTCTTCTCCTCACCCCCTCTCTACAGGTGTACCACTGATCTGTCCTGGGACCCCTTCTGTTCTTACTCTGCATCCACTCGCTAGGCATCTGCTCTCTTGGCTTCTTCTACCACCTCTACACTGATGATGCCCAGATCGTCCTCGCCTTTCCATCCTTCGACTCCCACATCACCTTCTTCATCTCAAAATGCCTCTCAGATATCTTGGACGCATTCACACCACCTTGCTCTACCTCTAAATCTGACCTCTACTTTCCTTCTGCTTCCTCTCCCTCCTCAGACCTCTCGATGTCTCCCTCAACTCTATTACTCCCTCCATCTCCTTCTGCAAAAAATCTATGTGTTACTCTTGACCCCTCTCTCCTTCTCTCAACACATGTCTTCCCTGACATCCACTTGCCGCTTCTTTCTTTGCAACATCAACCAAATTTTATGTGAATAAATGCAAAGTCTTGCATATAGAGCGCAAAAAACATTAGAGGCAAGTGCAATATGAACAGTAACGAAATAGAGGAAGCTACGTACGAAAAGGACTTGGGGGTATTATTGGATGAAACTCTTAAGACAACTAGACAATGCAGAAATGCTATAAAAAGGCAAACAGAATGATAGGTTATATAGCCAAGACCGTTGAATTCAAGTCTAGAGAAGAAGTTACAGGATTAAAAGGCATGTCATATGAAGATAGACTGAAATAGCTGAATCTATATAGCCTAGAAAGAAGGAGAGTCAGAGGTGACTTAATAGAGGTATTTCAAATTAAATGGACACCCCCTCACAAAAGCCCAGGGGTAACTGCTGTGAAGTATTTTCCACAGGTCACATAGAATAGAACCAGGGAAGAAGGAGCTTTTTCACAGAAAGTGTGATGAACCATTGGAACAGGCTGCCAGAGACAGTTGTTGAAGCAGAGACTATCGGATCCTTCAAGAAAAGACTGGTTGCTGTGATGAACAATATTGTATAACCCTCTCTGTGCCACAATAAGACCTTTCACTAGCTGCCTGGATTAAGGGTGGTCTGTCTAGCCACGGATAACCGGTAGCTCCCCAGGCGATGCGGAGCAGCAGGCAACCCCAGGCGATGTGGAGCAGAAAGGCAACCCCAGGTGATGCATGGCAGGCATCCTTGGGCGGAGCGAGGCAGACATCCTTGGGCAGAGCGAGGCAGGCATCCTTGGGCAGAGCGAGGCTGGCATCCTTGGGTGGAGCAAGGCAGGCATCCTTGGGTGGTAGAGACGGAACCAGCAGGTACTCACCCTCTGGGTGGTCTGTCTAGCCACGGATAACCAGTAGCTCCCCAGGCGATGCGGAGTGACAGGCAACCCCAGGAGATGTGGAGCAGAAAGGCAACCCCTTCCTCTGGCACTGGAGATAGCGGGCTTCCCCATATTGCACTGGAGATGGCAGTGATGGCTCCTCTCCCTCTGGTGCTGGAAACAGTAGCTGGACCCCTCCCATATCCACATCCAGGTAATTGAGCACCATGGCTGCGATGTCTAGGAGGGATGTTGGGTGGTGTTGCTGTTCACAGGCTTCCCGGAGCTCCCCATCTCGGGCCCACAGGAGTTTGATCACAGCAGGGAGGGCCTCTTCGATATCCCTCTCAGGATCTGTCAGCCAGTCCCAAATCCCTTCAGAGGAAAGTGGACCAGTAAGCCTCGGAGGATGCAGCTCCTGCTCCTCTCCCTCAGATGATGGTGGTGGAAGTGAAACCAGCAGGCATTCTTCCTCTGCTGGTGGAGGTGGGAACTCCCTCTCGGGCTTTGGATGCACAGGGTCCCCCCTTCTGGGCGCTGGATGCACAGGCACCCCCCTTCTGGGCGCTGGATGTACAGGCTCCTCCCACTCAGGCATAGGGCATTCAGGCTCCTCTGTCTCTGGCAATGGAGAGGGTTGGTCGGGTGCTATCTGCCCAACCTCGCCAACGGCAAAGCACTCTTCCTCACCTTTCAGGCAGGTGAGACAGACGTCCAGCGTGGTAGAGCCAGCACTGATCTGCAACCAGTATTACGTTGCTGCTGATGCACTGGCTGCTGCTGATGTTGCTGTTCCTGCTGCTTCCTCCAGCTGCTTCTTCCCATTTTATTTATTCATTTATTTCCAAAAAAATATTTGTAATCCCTTTTTTTTCCCAAAAGGACACTTCAAAACTTCACACACACACAAAAAAACCCTGTACTTCCCTGGTCTGACTTGTGGAGGCTGGGTTTGTCCCTCTTCAGACACCATATGTGAGTAGGATGGCTTTGCAGGGGTGACTTCAGATCAGAAACAGATTTCAAAACAGTGAATGGCGGGGCAAAACTGAAGCGCATTGGCGCTCAGTGTTTTATTAAATAAACAATAAAACAAACAGTCTGAACAAAACAAGACACAAACAAAAGGCGCATTGGCCAAACAAATAAACAAATAATAAACAGCAACAAAACAAGTATTGTGCTTGTGTATAAACCATCACCCTAGCAATTGTTATTTTCCTCTTACACAGACTTACGTCTCTCCTCTTACACTCCACCTTGAGTGTAGACAGCTGCCGGCTTTTATATTCTGACCGAGGGGTTAACTAGCTATTAATTAAATTATCTTATTACCCCTCAGCCACAGTCTGCACGAGATTGAATAAGGATGCGTGACTGTCAGCTGGTTAAATAATCAGTAGCTGATCAGTCATGCATCCTCACAAGGTTTCCAAAAATAAAAACAATAACCTGACGGATGTCGTTTCGCTCGTCCGGCCAAACAATATATTATAATAATAATAATAATAATAATAATAATAATAATAATAATAATAATAATAATAATATCGGACGGCTTTCACCATTGCATTAATATATAAATCAAAACAATAATAAACAAAGGGGCGGGACACTCCGCCAGAGGAAGACAATGAAATCAGGGCCTTTAATGATACTTTAGGTTTACAGATGTCATCAGCTTTAAAAGCTAAACCTGTGAGTATGTATGTAAAAGACTTACCTAAAAACAAAATCAGCTGAATCAATCGCCTTCCCACACTTGCTGTTCTTTAAGATTCCCCCATTGCCAATCACTGCACATTTCTTGAACTGGGACCGGGAGTATGGCATATCCTTAAGAAAGATGGATAAAATATACATCACTCTAAGGACGTCCCTTTCACATAAACGCTCTAATCTTTCAGCCCTCACTCTTATTCACGTTTTGTTCCGTCAAAGTATATCATTGAGTTGTTGCATTAAATACTGTTGTGTGACAATTCTTCTCCAGCCAAATCAAGTCTACAGTCTACAGTCTAAGGGTTATTTTCATCCTTGGGCGAAACGAGACAGGCATCCTTGGGCGAAGCGAGACAGGGAGTCAGGACAAGCTGGGGTACGGGTGTTGGTCCTCTTCTCGGCCACTGTGGCCGGACGGTTCTTCCCCGTGCTTCCCTCAGCAGCCTATGCACAGGCTGCTGAGGACCGCCAGCATCTATTCCTGGTCCTTCTGGTGCAGGGAGAGACAGCTCCTGCTCCTCTCCCCCGATGGTGATGGAGGCAGAGGCAGCTCTAGCTCCTCTCCTTGTGTTGGTGGGGGAAGTGATACCAGCAGGAATTCATCCTCTGCTGGTGGGGGAAGTGACAAGAGCAGGCATTCATCCTCTGCTGGTTGAACAGACTTAGACTGTAGACTTGAACAACAATTATAACCCATGCAATATGCCACCACTTTTTCAAACATTGTATTATACTGGCACTCAAGATAGGTAATAAAGTAAGGAAGCCCCATAAGTCATACATTCAGGAAATAAGCAAAACATCACATTTTGTTATTATAACAACTAAGGTCTAAAATAAGTTTTTTTAAAAAAAAAGCTATACGATATATAATATATATATATATTATATATATATAATATATATACGTAGGGGTCACTGAGTCATCCGGTAAAAGGAAAGCTGTTTGGAATATAGTGAAGCCATGTAAGCAGGGTTTGATTCTTGCTCCTACCAAGCTGCATATTTTGCCTGGGCACCCACAGGGAGCACTGCACTGACCTTGGAGCTCTCCTACAAGGTTGTGGAAGAAATCAAATGGGGCTAGCTGTCCTGCTGCCCGCATTTCAGCAACCATCTGTGGTCAGGTGCCCAAATGAGTCCAGATGGAGACTTCAGTAGGTGGCTGTGGCAAAGTGCCCACCCCTGTGTATATTTTGTGTTATGTGTTGTGTTTAAATGGGTGTATAGTCATCGGTACACGGGATATAAACGGGTCTGTGTAACACGGGTGTTTAAAGTATATATTTGTATTTAGGCACAAGGATTGCACAGCACTTCACGTGCAAGTAAAAAGTAATAATATGTGAGCACGGAGAATTGCACTTTATTAATTCACATGCAGTTGCACCGCAACTCCAATTGAATGATTGATTACCAGTCGAGTCTCGGTACAGCTGCATAAAAGCAACATGTTTTCACATACTCGGGGTTGTGTGTCGGTGAGTGGAGAACAGGATTGGAGACGGAGGTAATAAGAATACTAATAATAATATTAGTAGTTGTAGTTAAATATCTGCTCACCGTGTTTTGTTTAGTCCGTTTTGTTTGTCTGTTTATTTTGGCGAATGTGCTGTGTCCTGTTTTTGTTTGTTACAACTGTTTATTTTCTGTCTGTCTGTTCATTAATTAAATGCTGAGCGAGACTAGTCGCTCAGCTCCACCAAACTCCACCTCTCTTGTTGTTTATTTCCTGGCTCTGGTCTGACACCACCCACTCCCGCCGTCTTTGTGACAGGTGGTGTCAGAAGAGGGATTACCAGTGCCCCCTAGATGCAGACCAGAGCAGGAACTACAATTTCTTGTTTAAAAAATAAAACAACAACAAAAACAAAAAAAAAAAATGTCAGAAGACGACGTCAGGCTGAGGGACTGGATCCGGGACAATGCAGGGCTAGAGGCACAATCCATGGCCATAGCCATCCGGGTCCTGTGGCTGATGGACTGGGAGCGATGGGAGGCATACGAGAGGGAACAGCCCCAAACTCCCAAACAGCAGCCCAGGTAGCAGGGTCTCCAGCGCCCAGGTGGGGGACCGTGGGGATCCAAAGCCCAAGAGGGAGCTGTTCCCATCTCCACCAGCAGAGGGTGAGTGCCTGCTGGTATCACTTCCCCTACCATCACCACCTGGAGGAGAGGAGCAGGTGCTTCCTCTTCCTCCATCACCTTCCCCTGCAAGTGAGAGAGAGACGCACGAGTCCCCTGCCAGTGAGGGAGAGCCGCACCAGTCCCCTGTAATAAGTGTAGACTAAACGCCGCTCCCACCTCCGCCGCCAGGACACTACATGCCGCTCCCATCTCCACCACCAGGAGACTACACACCTCCGCCAACTCCATCGGCAGGACCAGAGCAGCAGGAGCTGCCTCTACCTCCGCCACCTCCACCAGAAGAGGGTAAATGCCTTCTGGGTCCCTGTCCTCCAGCAGAGGGTGAATGCCTGCTGGGTCTCTGTTCACCAGCACAGGGTGAATGCCTGCTGGGTCCCTGTCCACCAGCAGAGGGTGAATGCCTGCTGGGTTCCCGTCCACCAGCAGAGGGTGAATGCCTGCTGGGTCCCTTTCCACCAGCAGAGGATGAATGCCTGCTCTTGTCACTTCCCCCACCAGCAGAGGATGAATGCCTGCTGGTATCACTTCCCCCACCAACACAAGGAGAGGAGCTGGAGCTGCCTCTGCCTCCATCACCATCGGGGGAGAGGAGCAGGAGCTGTCTCTCCCTGCACCAGAAGGACCAGGAATAGATGCTGGCGGTCCTCAGCAGCCTGTGCATAGGCTGCTGAGGGAAGCACGGGGAAGAACCGTCCGGCCACAGTGGCCGAGAAGAGGACCAACACCCGTACCCCAGCTTGTCCTGACTCCCTGTCTCGCTTCGCCCAAGGATGCCTGTCTCGTTTCGCCCAAGGATGCCTGCCTGGCATCGCCTGAGGTTGCCTGTCGCTCCGCATCGCCTGAGGTCACTGGAACTGTTTCGCCAGGGGTTGCAGTCAGCTCTGCTTGGCCACAGGGGTCAGTGTGGCCATAGCCTCACCAGAGGGAGCTCCCGGCTATGAAAAAGGGAGGAGAGGTCAGGAGACCACCCTTTCCCGCAACAACTTCGCTGCAGGAGTTCTGGGGGCTGGAGTCCCCCCAGAGGGAGCTGCCGGCTATAAAGGGGGGAAAGGTCAGGAGACCACCTTCCCCAGCAGCAGTTTCGCTGCCGGAGATCTTGGGGGAGGTCTGGAGACCACCAACTCCAGCAGCTTTAAAGCCCTGGCTGAAGGAGTCAGTCTGGGAGCTGTTAGCATGTCTGCTGACAGCCACACCATTGGCAGCATTTCCGCTGCCAGTGGTACAGTGGGAGGAGAGACTCGCCTCACTGTCAGCTCGTTTGCTAACAGCATAGCCAGTAGTAGCCTGGCTACTGGCAACATTGCCGCCCATCAGCCCCTTAAAGTCCCTGTTCTTGGCCCAGGACTTTGAGCCAGACTTTTGGGATTTTAAGGGGGGAGGTGACCATTGAGGCCACGTGTGCTTTGACAAGGTGGGATATATGTGGCAAAGTGCCCGCCCCTGTGTATATTTTGTGTTATGTGTTGTGTTTTAATGTTGGTGTATAGTCATCGGTACACGGGATATAAACGGGTCTGTGTAACACGAGTGTTTAAAATGTATAATTGTATTTAGGCACGAGGATTGCACAGCACTTCACATGCAAGTAAAAAGTAATAATATGTGAGCGAGGGGAATTGCACTTTATTAATTCACGTGCAGTTGTACCGCGACTCCAATTGAATGATTGATTAGCAATCGAGTCTCAGTACAGCTGCATAAAAGCAACATGTTTTCACATACTCGGGGTTGTGTGTTCGGTGAGTGGAAAACGGGATTGGAGACGGATGTAATAATAATAATAATAATAATATTAGTAGTCGTAGTTAAATATCTGCTCACTGTGTTTTGTTTAGTCCGTTTTGTTTGTCTGTTTATTTTGGCGAATGTGCTATGTCCTGTTTTTGTTTGTTACAACCGTTTATTTTCTGTCTGTCTGTTCATTCATTAAATGCTGAGCGAGACCATTCGCTCAGCTCCACTAAACTCCACCTCTCTTGTTGTTTATTTCCTGGCTGTGGTCTGACGCCACCCACTCCAGCAGTCTTTGTAACAGTGGCTTAGTATGATTTGCTTCTGCTGAAAGACACATTTTGTTAGGGACTGTTTGTTGAACCTCAATAACAGAGTACTTTGTTTTTCAGTCAGCGATCATTTACACCAGACTGGTTCACATTGGTTCACATGAACCGCTCAAAAAACAAATATCAATCCACACTTTTGACATTCAAGACTTCTTTATTTGTTTTAAATAAAGTAATAAAAAATGCATTATGCTGGTGATTTGTTTCACTTGTCACCTCTTGTTTCCGAGATAGCTGACCTAGGGAATGTTTAAGTCCCACTACTATCACTTCTGATTGGCTTGCTGTGGAGAAAGCCAATCTTCTATTGGCTACAAAAAACCCAGAAAGCTTTTAATATTAGTTATGTTTTTTTTTTTTTGTTCTTTTGAAATGCATATGTGTCATATTGCTTTTTAATAAATTAACCAGACATTTAATTGCAGAAATCTAGTAAATTAAAAAAAAAAAAAAGAACATAGGCACTAAGGTATTAGCTAATTAGAAAAAAAATTGTTGCATAAATTATAACATTCCTAAGTCTGCTTTGTGGTCAAGTGTGTACTTGCTGTGCTGTTTTTATTTTTTTAAAAGTAAAGTTTACTGTTTAGAAGCATTTCAGGACAAACTTTCCCTGGCAAAAATGTTTGTTTAAAATATACATATTTTTTTCTTTTCGATTTAATTTTGCTAACCTAGTTTGCCATTTACCAAATGTACAAATTCTGTTTTACCTGAATGCTACTTTGGAATATATACAAATTATTAATCTTTTTAACTATATTTGAATGGAAGCAGTATTAGTTATGTATTGGACATAAACAATCAATCGATTGTGAAACTATTAAAACATGAATATTGACAAATATGTTTATAATGATACAAATAAAATTATTATATATGAGATTATTATTATTATTATTATTATTATTATTATTATTATTATTATTATTATTATTATTATTATTATTATTATATTTGGTTAGTAGCTTACTGTGAAGGTGGAGGTAGACTACAGTTGAGCAATCAACAAACACAGCAGTCAGCAGGGGACAGGCAGAGGCAACGTAAAGTGAAACTGCATCGCTTACCTTTCAATTGTAACATGTATTCCTTGTCTGATGTAAAAAAAAGCCCTTTTCCTTTCTTCTTTAATGCACATAAAATAAAAGTAATGTTGTGCAAATTTTTCTTTTTCTTCTGCTTCCTCAAGAAATATTGATTGATGAGACGTAGCCTCGATTTTCTTCCTTGTCAGCACTGCCACCCTGCAGAGCAGGCTCCTTGAATCGGGGTTACAGTGCTATGTGAGTACAATCAATAGCACACGTCCTGTAAACCTGTTATCTGTGGGAAATTTTATATAATTCTCTGTGAGCATATAGCAAGGCTTGTTTGTGTAAATCGTAGTTTGAGAAATAGCTTGCAGTTAAAGCTGAATGACATAGTTTAAAATAAATAGTTAATAGCCTACTCAAAAACAATGGGTGTCAAACATACGGCCTGCGGGGCAATTTCTGGCAGCCTGTCCATTACTTTATGAAATTGCATTGTATACTGTATCGTTTCGGAATTCTTTAAAACAACCTGCCTCTTTAATACAGGTACACTCCACTTCACTCCATAACGGATCCTGTCAGAACTGAGCACTGTTTACCTACTGACCCTGCAAAACAGCATAGGTTTTAATGGAGAATTACTCTGGTTAAAACAGACTCATTGATAATGAACATATATACTGTTTAATACATACAGTTTTCCTGTTCATTAGGCATGTGAGACACGGATGTTGTAGTGGTGCAGTGCACTCCGGACGTGGCATTAGCACAGGCAGCGGCCATGCAGTCCTCAGTGCGGGACACTCTGGCAGTGGCAGCAGCACTGTTTACTCCAGCAGTGCAACTATTGCGGGTGGAGGTGGTCTCCTCACCTCTCCCCCCTTCTCTGTAGCTGGCGGTTCCCTTCTCTTGGTCCATCTTAAGGTCCATCAGCCAGTCACAGGCTTTCCATCAAGGGCGTTAGACTCTCATGCTCCTGGTGCTCAGGCTCCTCCCTCGTGGGCTTGACGGTCGGGCTCCTCCCTCATGGGCACTGGAGCTTGTGTTGACTTTTTCCCCTTCTTCATGGGACAGCCACTCCTCCCCTTCTTCTTTTGGGAAGGTGGCTAGGATTGAGGCTTTTCCTGGCGGAACCAGTCCTCCGCTGACTCCACCTCACTCCTGACCGCGAGCTTCCCAAATGGGCACCCATCCCTGACATGCTCCTACACTCTGCACACCTAACACCATGGTGCCCCCCTCTCTTCAACCGCCACCACCTCAATAGATTGGTTTCTGCTTTCTCCCAAAAGGGGCACTCACCGATGCAATGTTCCACCACTTTGCAGTACTGGCACCACGGACCCTCCTCCATCCTCTTCATTCAAAAAAACAAATAAAAGAATTCCTCTTCAAAACAACTGCATACCCGCATATTGTACCTGGCTTGAGTCTGTGGAAGTGTTGTTTCCCACTTATTGACAGCATATATGACCCGGGTGGCTTGTTGTGATGTCAGACCAGGAAGGATAATGGACACAGACAGGACTGGTATATGAAAGCGCTGATACACAAGTTTAATTTACAAATAAAAGATTTAAACACAAAACAAAATTCTAACAAACACAACGGCACAATGGCCAAAGCAAATAGACAAACAAATGAAATGAAAACAAGTATGGTGCTGGTGTTGAACCAGCACATGTAGCAATTATATTTATTATTTTACCTCCTCTCTCTCTTACTCCAGTTATCCACACCTGAACACTCCGACCTCATATCAAACAATGTCATCCTATTTATACATCTGTAGCTGGAGCCTTAATTAATCATTTAATCACGTATTCAATTAATTGCTCCAGCCACATTTCTGCATGTTTTTTCAGGGAGGATTCTAACTTCCTCCCTGTCACCTATTATTCCAGACACACACATCCCCGTGCTCATATGCCAACATATCTTTTTAATCTGCACGTGAAGTGATTATGCAATCTCTGTGCCTTGGGGCACCCCACCACAGCATGTCTTTTGCATTTAATATGTGCAATTTAATACATACAGTACCGTTTTATTAGGTACAGTTTTCTTGTTCCACAGGTAGATATTTCGCCCAAATAAGGTACATCCGGGACAGTAAATGACAGTCATGGCAACATTTGTGACATCGGGCAGGAAAAACAGTTGCTGTTTAATTTTATTCTTTATTTGTTGGCACAGCTGTTGTACAGTTTAAAACATATAACGTATACAATTTAAATTACATTTCATAATAAACTCCAGTCCTTTGGCAGTTAAGCTTTCTTTTATTGTTTAAATTTAAGGTACTTCCAGTTACAGACAGCATTTTGAATTGTGTTTACCATGTACTTCGTTTATAAAGTACTGATTTCCATTGTCCCTTGGAGTTCGTTAGAAGTGGAGTACACCTGAATAACACACATATTCAACATGTGCAGTCTGCATTGTATGAGTGACATTCACATTAAGCCAATCACAGCTCACAGAGGTAGCAAAATAGCCAATCGAAAGCACACAGGATCCGTTTCCTCACGCAAAAGCTTGTTTAAACTATTTCATTTACTTTGTGTAAAACTTAAAATCAGTAGTGAAAAAAGTAATTGGAGATGTCAAGGAAGCAAAAGGTGGAGGCGGAACACAAAAGATTCTAAAATCGTTAGCCAGACGATTATTTTTTTCACTGAATAATTGACGACAAGGAGAACGCGTCTGATTTGCAGTGCAACGGTTGCAGTTATGAAAGATTATACCATGCAACATCACTATTTTGAGTTTACTGAAAATTAAATAAGCTAAGGAGTCTCAACGAAAGGAAAGGACTTTAACTTCAAGAAGCCATGGAAAGTTCAGAATTACCTCGGAAGAAACTAACAGGTGGGATTACAACAAAGTAAGCATCATATATGACTGAGCAAAAGAGTGGATTAGCAAGCAGAGTGCTGGAAAAAATGAAAGAAAGAAATGCAGAAGTACCCATTTTCTTACAAATTTCACATTTCATCATTATCAGAGCCTTGAACCACCATCCCCATTTCTTCTCATCATCCGCTGTCATCATTGTAAGAACCCCCCCTTCCGTCCCCCGCCCGCCCCCTATTAGTAATGTATTACTTGAGCATTCACTAACACGATTGCTTTGAGGGATTCTGATGTGAATACGGTCAGCAGGACATGGAAGAGGGCATGGTGGGGGTGCTTGTGTATCACTTTGAAAGCAGTTTCTATCATGTGATTGCACTCACTTTGGGAAACATTTTGAAGATTCCTGGGCTGATGTGCAGGACCCCGCTGGTGTCCACTTCATAACGGAGCTTTGTTCCAAAGGGAGTGTTTCTCTGGGTGGTAAACATGAATGCCGGGGCATTGCAACATCGTGACAGAGAAGCTCTGAGGGAAACACACGATACAAACATGATTCTACAAGATAAACGCATACCTTTTTGAGTTTACTAGTTTTTTTGTGTTTATACATTATAGAGATACAGCATTGTCATACTGAAGTTTAAGAAATGTTCAGTTTTATATTAAAAAAAATAATAAATCAACTGGAAATGTAAAAATAGCCTAGAAGAAAACACACCTAAACTTGATGGAAAGTGATATTATATACAAATGTAAATTCTCAGAAGTATAATAATTATTGCAATAGAGGGTTAATTAATAGAAAAAAAAAACTATCAATAAATGTATTTCAGTTAAACAGTGCAGAATACTGCAATATTTTTTTTTTTCACTTACAATGCCTCAAACCAAATGACACACACTATATTGTATTATATGCTGGATAACATGATAATGGCAATTAAGCTGCCTTTTGAACTATTTTATTTCAAAACTATTTTTACTACATTATAAAATTATGTTTAGAAGGGTAGTGTAATAACAGGGCAAGCTTGACCCCTTTTGTTGAATGCACAAAACTAGTCACTGTTTTAAATGAAGCATTACAATGTGGTAAATCACAGAATGCTATGTGGACCCAGAGGCGACTCGTGGCTTGAAAAACTGGTAGGGCACAGCTTTCTAACAGGCAATGGAAGTATTGTCACACTCTCATGCAGTTAATAACATTCTGAACTACAGAAGTCAGGTTCGGTGTCTGTTGATGTCTCTGGAGTTGGTGGTTTAGCTTTTTTGTTGTAGAAAAACTGTAGCTGTCTTTATACCATTGTTCAGGGCTATGTCAAATTCACTCCGTTTTAGAACATATTTTTGCTGACTGACACCCTTTGGTTATATTATTAAGGTTTGAAAGTTTGAAACAAATGACGCACTTACATATTCTCTACCCATTTACGAAAAACATAAAAAATGGATATTTTTATTTTTAAATAATAAACCCTGGCAGCAGGGGCATAGCCAGGATTTTATTTCGGGAAGGGATGAAAATGGTAACTTTAAGGTGAGTAATCAGTGGTGCAACTGGCAACCTGATTTCTTATTTGTGCATTGGCGTTTTATTTTTGAAAAATAAAGAAAAATCTTTTTTTTTTTTTTTTTGTCTTTTTTTGTTTTGTTTTTTAAATTAGACCAAATACACCATTGTGCAAAAAATGATTCAGTTTAGAATACTTCTGATTAAAAACAAAAAAGGAAATACAAAGCAAAGGACTTGAACTTTTAACATGTGCATCAGATTACAATTTCACATTATGATAATAAATAAAAAGAACTATATATAATTTAATTCGTACTTATGGTTGTTAATTTTTGTTAACTAACATTGTGTTCAAAGCAAAGCAAACCATTTTATTTAATCTTACAAATCCTGAGTAATTTAATTATCGCTTGAATGGTGCAGGACTGCTGGTGGTAGCTGCTAGCTTGTTGTCTTCAGATGGTTCATCAACAGTTTTCTGCCGTTTGGAGCAAAACAAATAGCAATTTTCATTTTTTTTTCCTTTCCCCTACCACTGTCAGGCCCATACTTCACGTCTCTCACTCAGTGTTCCGTCACATTGCGCATCCATTTGTACTGTAAGTGTAAAAGCTGTGTGCATTGTCCAATCACAAGAGTTCAAGGTTGAACCTCTCATGAATGACAGTAAATAGCCCAATCACAAACAGAAATTTGTAACACCCGCATTGGCAGACAACAAGCATGTCATTAGTCAGTTGCGAGTGGCGGTTCATGTTTAGTAATTGAAAGAGGTACTGATTGAAGCGTTTTGAGGCCACCAAAAAAAAAAAAATGTTTTCACTTTTTTTTTCCTGTAACGCAGCGGAAAAGCCACTGCTTGGTAGAAATCTGGGGGGGGGGGGCAAGTGACCAGGCGTGTCCCCCCCTACGCGTTGCCTCTATGTGGACCACATACCAGTCCTGTAGCCATATCAGTTTACAGAACATATATAGATCATAAAGGCATAATTCTAATACTTGGTGAAGGCAAGCCTTTTACTCTGACTTACTTGAAGGCATTGGCCTCTGCTTTATTCATCTGCCATTTACAGGCCTGCAGACTCTTCCATTTGTCAAACAGTTCAGAATTCTTCACCCTGATTAGCATAGAATGACAAAAACAAAGATCAGATCTGATAACACTCCCTTCATCAAGCAGTGGCATGTTAGTATAATAAACTAAGTCAAGGAGACATAGCTAAGAAGTAGCATAGTTGCAATGTTAACTCTTGTGCAGGTCTGAAGTGCTTATTTATCATTTTTAATGTCAGTGTTTTGGATGGTTCAGGAATATTTTAAATCGGAAAACTGAATTACTCCTGTTACATCCTTTCACAAAATACAAGGTGGGATTGCTACCTGAACAGCTATCTGTTGTCACTATAATGGTAAGTAAACATTGAACTAAAGTGATTCTATTGTTGCTTCTATATTATTTACTAGGCTTAAACCAATGCCCCTATTCAACCAGGTCATTTCGGAAGAAATAAAAATACGAAATCAGCATTCTTACAAAAGCTGAACCTGTGAGTTGGGGAGGTCTTGAAATGTCCACCAGGGGTGTGCAACTATACATTTTACAAGCTCTTTCTTTCTTCTGGATATTAATGGTCCAGTAGCACAGTTTAATCTTCATAGTGTTGTACATGCATTCTTTTTCAGTTATAAACTATTTCATTTTACCTACAAACGTTTTAGTGCTGTGTTTTGCTGTTCACTCGTTTCCCTGTTGCAGAGAGACCCACCTCCTTGTTGGGTTAGCTGAGCGAATCACTCGTGCAATTTAAATTTAAATTCCGAAAGTAAAATTGCAGCCAACAGAGTGCTACTAAAAAATAACACAACCTGTTCTTAAAATGATGTTTGTGACAAACATTTGCAAATTATTTAAGACACCCATTTTAAAGACCTCTGGTCCTGACCACAAGCAAGAATAAAAGGACAAATATGGGCAAAATAAAAGATAATGTCTAGTCTACAGCTATTATACTATTGAAGCGCTAATATTAAAAATAACAATACACATTATAACGAAAGAAAAAACTGAAATGCTATTGTTTCATTTCTTGCTGCCAAGTGACAGTTTGTGAATGACCAGGCTTCTGGTTAGGAAAGGGGCACAAGATGACAACCGAACACTCGTTTGAACCTTAATTTATTGTATACAATTACCTTTGCACTAAATGAAACATGTCTAAAACCGATAGTTCATTCATCACAAGTGACACTGCGGCATGTGACACCAGGGAGATTGTATCCTAGCAACTTGAGCAACTACTGGTGGAACTCTCCACCGTGAAACTGCCTGACCGGAAAGAAAGAAGATGCTAATTCCAGGAATGCAGCCAATGGTCCAGAAAGATAGGAAATAGCACAGCAATGTCCAATCCATCTTACAGACATTGTTATAACTTATATGGACGTGATACTGTCTCCTTAAGTAAACACTCTTGCATTTGTTAAATAGCATAGATGTATGACACATATAGAGGAATAGTATATAGGAACTATACACACCAAACTGCATGTCTCTATCTATTACAGGATATGTCTACTATTAACATTACTTTGGGGCCTTATTGAAGCAGTGCTTACATTGACAGGACCTTCACATCCATGATTTCCTGCCTTAGCTCCTTGCATGTTGTGGAGTTATACTCATAAGGCCCATCATAAAATTCAAAGTACCTGCAAAACAGAAAGAGATTACATAACCTTGTGAATTTCAACCTACACCATTAGTGTACTGTAATAACAAGCATCCTAAACCAATGCAAATGCATCCAGAGTCAGCATGTTTTTACATTTAAATTGAAAGAATGCTTGACAAGTGTAGGTGTATGCTTCAGGTGCCTTGCTGGATACCAAATGAATATTCAGTACTCATATATGAAGTCCCTGGTTGGGGGGTAGGAAGATAAAGCATTTGGATAAAGGGGCGTTAATACAACCAAAATATTGACGGGGGACTCTACCACTTCAGATAAGACAGTAACATTTTCTGTAGCAAAATGTTAGAATTACTTACTGGAATTATATGACTTTCAATAATAAGACCACTATATTTCAGCATCCACAGTTATTGTAACAGCAACATAGCACATCAATCATTTAGTACAGTAGCCCACATGCACAACATTAATTTTAATGCACAAACATGTTCTGACACAAATAACGGTAAGCTAAATACAAAAAATTCTAAATCCAATTAGCTGTGGTGGAAAAGCAAATTCAGTTTAATGACCATATTACACACATTGCATTTACATGTATACAGTGATAGCTCTGGCAGCTGCTAGCATACTTCACTGAAATGTATATTTTCCCTTTCTTGTAAGATGCTGCTTCTTGTAACTTGAGCTCAGCAATGAAAAAGCTCATTCACTCCATGGATTACCTTTACATTTGTATCCTTTTAGCATCCATTTTCTATTATGTAATTCTTACGATTGGCTATACAAGATAATCATTATCTAAATGACGGTGTATCAAATTAATGCAGTGTCAATATCCAATATCACTTCAAGGTCATGTAATTGTCAACACCACCCATTGATGTCTCTTATCACCACCATAGAAGTGACTCGAGGCCTACATATTACACTGTAAAAAATAACACACATCCATCTTTCATGGTAGACTGGGGAAAAAATGAATAGTAATTTTTCATGGCAAACCTATGGCAACCTACCAAAACACAACCCCCACTTCTCTTCTACAGGCCGCTAGTTAAAGGATTAAATAGACAAAGCTATTCAGCTTTGATGGCACACATTATAAAAGCAACAGTAGTAATAGCTATTTTCATAGTTTCTATCATTATAACAGATTAATATGCTTTCTGTTATTTAACACTATTGATAACTCTGCATTGCTGCACTGGTCAAACACATAAAATTTCAAGAGCACCTAAGGGTGCGCTACTGCCTTCTTACCAACATAAGCTTTACTACCTCTAGACAACAGTAACTGACGGCCACTAAAGTTAATTTTAATTAATGACTTCCTTAGTTAAAAGATACCAAGTTGGTATCTATTTTTGGTAGCTTTTTATATAAGCTTTTCATGGAACACATACTGTGGTGGTGATAATAAACACCAATGAGTGGTGTGAATAACACAGCCTGACACTGATATTGGTTATTGAGACTGCAGTATAAAGTTTGTTTTTATTCAAAATACAATTAGACTGCAGAGGACACATATTACACCATGAACCCATTCAGTCTCATCTCATATAAATATACAAACTGGGGCATCTGCAGTCTACAATGGGAATGTACAGAATGGTCAAAGACAGACTCCAAGGTTTTTGTAAATTTCTAATTAATAAATTAATTAACCTCCCACATTTCCCTTATTATATAATTAATTCACACCCAGCCTACATGTTTTTTTTTTGTTTGTTTGTTTTTTTTTTTACCGTCTCTTGCATTCTCCAAATTAGATACTCATTTGATATCTTCCTCCATCAGTGCGAGTTGGAGAGATTGACATTTTTTCCTGCTGTGAGAAATTTAAAACCCACCTCTTGCATCCAGTGCATTGGATGCTCATTAGGTAACTTCCACAAATGTGGACAGTGCAGTCATAAACAACATATTATTTTCAGTCAGTGTTCACATTAACAGATCTATTGATGCGGTAGTCTGTATTTCACCTAGGATGAAGAAGCCCAATTGTCTATTTTCCATGAAGGCAATACTGTAGTTTAGCAACGGTATCGTCAGGACATCTACTATTACATATTTTCGCAACTATAGACCTGGTAATCCTTCTGCTATTTGATTTTTGCTATAGGTCAAAATATCAGATTAGTAGAACCATTTCGGGAGGCTGGAGCTGGGGCTCCTCCCTTATGTCATCCTGCTAAAATATCTGTCAGTCACCCTTTAATTACCTGTCAATCACCCTATTTAAACTGTAGCCAGCTTCCTAATTCTTGTCTTGTTTTTCAGTTTGCAGTTACCATGCAGACTTGCAGACCCAATCTTTAAACAAAACTTTCTATCTTTATAATTGGTTTAAACTGACTACTCACCCGAGACAATTTTCATTTTCATCTGACTCAGATGAAGAATTTTTCTCTCCTTTGTGTCTTTCAAAGAAATCCACCCGTCCTCTTTCCACCTCAATTTTTTACAGTATCTGGTCACCTAGATGCGCTAGATAGCAGGATCACTTGCTTGGAACCGGCAGCCATTACTTCCTCATCAGTGGCAACAGAAACAGTGCTAATTTCTCCCGCTGCTCCAACCACGCCCACACCTGCTCTCCAATTGCCAATCTTCACTCTAGCGACTGCCTCTGGTTCAGAAAATTCCTCTGCTTTAGTATTTTGTCACCTCTCTCTCTCTCTCTCTCTCTCTCTCTCTCTCTCTCTCTCTCTCTCTCTCTCTCTCTCTCTCTCTCTCTCCTCAACTGAGACACAATATCACTGAAGGTAAAGATGTCAATTTGGTCTCTATTCTTATTGCAACCTCCGAATTTTTGGGTCACAGGGTAGTTGACTGTGGAGATCGTCTGTTACTCTAAACTATTGGCATTGTCGGCTGTTGGAGAATTTGTGCTTACATTCTCTGTTTTTCATGATGTCCTTTGGCCAGTGGCGGCTCATCCATACAAGCAAGTGAGGCAGAGCCTCGTTGAGAATCCAAAATTTATTATTAGGACAGTTAAGCATGACATGTATACATAAGTTAACATAGTTCTAAAAGAGGCATTGATCAGAACTCGCTGTGAAGCGAGTGAAAGCGCAGCGGCAGAAACGGGCAGATTGCAAAGCTGAATGTGAGGCTTAACTAATACTTCTCCAGCAAAGCCTCATAAAGCAGCCTGGGTTACCATGGTAACTAACACGCAACATGAGGGTGTGGTGCAAATGTCTATGGTGAATAAAACGCAAACTGAGGCTCAGAAACGTCTGTGAATTTCCGTTGCCTACCACACCGTGAGAACGTTAGAGTCAATAGAGCAGGAATGTGAGGCTCTGAAAGTTGATTTGCAGCAGCAGCAGTGACAGTAGACCTACTGGGAACATTTTAGAAGATGGCTGAGGAGGAAAGTGACCGAGTGACGTAAATAAAGAAAAGGGGCTTTTCTGCCAGATTGCTAGAGGAACACAATGTAATTATAAAAGAAGGTAGGGGAACACCAGCACTTGATTCTCTTAAGAAAGATGGCAAGACAACCCGACAATAATGATGATATTGAACTGCTGGACCGAATCATGGGCAGACGAATCCCGTCCCTGTCTGCAGTTCGATGGACATCTAGCCGCAGAGTTTTACATGCCATTGTCTCAGAAACAGAGAAACTTTCTGAAGTGTTTCTGGAGATTTTCGATGGTCTTGGGATGGAGAATCAAGACAACAAGTCATAGGATACCACGTAAAACTGAACGACTTACAGTTTCTTTTCTTGGCGTACACCTGTCGTGACATCTTCAACATCACTGACATTCTCTACGATGTTCTTCAGAAAAAGGCTGTTGATGTTAATTACTGCACTTCACAGGTTCGATTAACTATCTCAAGAATCGGTGATTTGCGTAAAGAAGAGAAGTTCAAACAGGTGTTTAATACTGCTACTGCTGCCCTCGCTGACTTACCTTCACCTCCAAAAAACGCAGCCTGGAAAACAGATCCTTTGAAGATGTTCAGAACATGTATTTGTCAATGTACTATAAAATCGTCGATAACATTGTTGTACAGCTTTCTCGCAGGTTTGCTGACATCGATTCTCTCATCGTTTCCTCGAACTGTCAGACGTATCAAAATTTCTAGCTTTTGGCAAGCAGTTTCCCACAGCTGCTTTTAACTCCCTCTTCGACTCATATGGCAGCTACATTAATTTAGATCGTCTCAAAAATGAGTTTTGTGCAATCTTTGATGACCCCGAGTTTCAGAACCATTCTGTTAGCAACGTCCTGCGGTTAATCAATGAATCTGGTGTTCGTGATGTTCTACAAGAAGTTTACTACTTTTTTTCTGTTTAGTTGCCACAATACCAGCAACAGCTAGTGTGGAAAGAAGCTTTTCTTGCCTAAAACACATTTAGACATACTTGTGGAGTACCATGGATCAGGGTCGGCTTAGTGCGCTGGCCACTATAGCCATAGAAAAGGAGCTGCTGTCTTTCCTGGAGAAGCAAGACAACTGGTATGATGACATCATCGCACAATTTGCTTCAAAAAAAAAAAGACGGATTGACCTTAATTATAAATAAGGTAAGATTACGTTTATTTTAATGGATATGTAATTGCCCGTGTCTTGGTTTAGTATTTGTAGGTATTTTTATAGGTATGTACCAAAGAAGGGGTGGGGTGTTTGCACTGGCCTCACCTGACAAAAAAGTCACAAGTCGTGCTATTTAATAAACTCACAGAAAATAAAAGGTTGAACAAAACAAAAACACAGGCCAGCTGGTCCAAATACCTTACTTTCACTGCTTAGCGCTCTTACAGGTTAGGAGGGAGATTTTCATTATATTTCTGTCATAGTCCTCCATCAGCCCCTCCGGCTGAAGCACTGTTAGAACTTAGAGTCCCCTTTTCAGACAAGAAAAACATCGGTCCAGTTGACACTCTTGAGTTCCTAGGAGTAACTTTGCATGATATTCGATTTGAAGCCCGACTGCATACCAATAAACTGGAATACATTCGCTCTCTCATTCAATCTTTTGAGATCAACCATTCAATTTCTAAACTGAACATTTTTTCACTCCTGGGACATTTCAATTTTGCAATTCGCATCATTATTCAAGGCAGGAAGTTTATTTATCTTCTTGCTATCTCTACAACAGCTAAAAATCTCAACTCTCACAGTAATATTACAACTGAAGCCCAGAAAGACTTTAGGATGTGGTCCTCTCTCCTACAGACTAGAGCACCTTTCTATGTTTTACTTTGACTTCATTTCTGCCCCCCCACGACCTCTCACTCCATATGGAAGGCTTCTTCTTTCTGTTTTGATTTATAATCAACCAGTCCTTCCTCAACAGTGGAATCTTACATTCACTCTTCTCTCCTTCATATTATATCCCCTCAACAAAGTATTGCTAGCATGCCCGGAGTGGGGGCCATCTCTCTGCCAGGTTTCCTCTCACATATATATATATATATATATATATATATATATATATATATATATATATATATATATATATATATATATATATATATATATATACACAGGTAGTGGACAAAAAATGGAAACACCAATGTAAAGTCACTTAATGCTTAATATCTTCTGAACATTTCATTGAAGTATTTTTGTGTGCCCTCTCATGCAAGTTTTTTTTTTTTTGAATGGCTCAGCAAAACACCAAACTAATAATGCTTCAAAGCATCATTCATTTGCAAACAAGTGTATGTGACATCACGTTCACATGGCAAAAATATCAAAACACACTATGTTTAATAAGTTTAATAAGAAATGTGCAACTGTGTACAGTTGTTGCCTTCCATAAAAATAGCAATATTAATGGTATCTATCAAGCCTATTTTTATTTGAATACACAGCTCAAATCAAAAGATCCTTACTAAACCAACTTAGAACTGTAAGAAATGGCAAGACACCAAACATAACTGATCCATCTTTATAAAATTGCATAAGCAGACAAATGAAAACACAATAATGCACATGAAAACTTTGCAACGCTCAACTCTGGACATTTTCACAATTAAAAAAACTGTTTATTTTTAGGCAGGATGGTCATAAAATGTCAATCATATGTATTGTCTATCAGTATTTTGATGTCTCTTGTCTATGAGTCATGAAGATGGTTTATTACATCATCTTTGTATAAATCAGTACTGGAGCTATCTAAGTATTTTGATGTCTCTTGTCTATGAGCCATGAAGATGGTTTATTACATCATCTTTGTATAAAGCTGTACTGGAGCTATCTAAGTATTAATTTTCCCTAATGGATGAAAAATTATTACCTGTATTTGGTGTTGCACACAGTGTATGGATCAGCACACAAAGACAGCTTCTGAGAGCTTTAGCAGCTGTTATGAATAGAGACAGGGCAGTGGGCTCTTTCTCTTGTAGATATTTCACAGCTGAAAGGATGCCATTGTTGAGGCCCAACTCACAAAACTTGGATTACTGGAGCTGTATTCAAGTATTTCTTTGACCTGCACATCATAGCAAAGCTATTAAACATAAGCACTCTACAATTAACTTGCCTACACCATGAGCCACAATGACCAGTCCACTGGTTAGGGTGGAAGACAACATAAACTTCTCCCTTAAACAGAGGGTAAACCACAGACAGTGCATGTTTTAAATTATTTATAATGTGATATTAACAATTCAATGTAATGTGTAACACTAAGGAGTTCACTTAATTTTTTGCATTGTAATTGAATGTGTAATTGTGTGCTGCTGCTGTCTTCTGGGGTCCCCATTTTAAATGAGATGTAGATCTCAATGTGTTGTCCTCCTGGGTAATGAAATATTTGAATTGAACAAGTGAAGTGATGTACAGGATGGACTTATATGTCAAGGCAGGCACAAATATGTTAATGTTCTATTTTTGTATATGGTCAAATGCAGATTATTTGGGTACAGTCCAGTTTTAGACAAGTTAAAGCACCCCTTAATTACTTACACACTGGTATTATTTACAAATAGTATAAACATTAAGAATCCATATGTTACAAAACAATGTCAATTCACTAATTCTAAAAAAAAAAGAACAAAGAAATCCATTATAAATTTCTAATTTCTAAGCTTTCTAAACTAAGCTTTGTTGCTGCTTGTGTCAGTTTAGTGATATGCACTATGGACATATCTGTCGGTATTCCTGAATTTAACAATAACAAGTTTTGTTTTAATATTTAAATTTAGCAAAAGTAGAGAATTGTTTTAAGGGTTAATTTTATCAACCAGTGCCTTAATGGGATAAGGCACAGCAGGATTATATTGCAGCATTTTACAGAAGTGGAAAATCTCCTTGGGTTGCATCAATCTGAGGGGATTCCTGAGTGCTGTAAAATAATACAATCCAAGGGTATCCTAGTGGGGTATACATTGAGCAAATCAACTCCTTCAGCCTTTAACTTAAATCTGACTTAAAAAATATTGTAATAATTATTGGGCTCGAACAAGAGGCAACTATAAAGTAAGGGATGGTAGCACTTTATTTTTAACCATCTGCTATAAATCACAATCACACATCTATTAATGGCTTACAAATAGAACATTCCATTATTAATAATGGGATGCTGGCAGAATGCTAGTAAGTGATAAAACTAGCCTACATTGTATGTTAATAAACTGTTTTCAGTTGCTAATATTTGTCAAATGCCTATGATAATATGTGTATATGGTTATTAATGGATCCTAAAGTGTAACAGAAAGAATTGTGTTTACAAATCCACTGATTTATCTCCCTCACCCTCCCTTCGTTTCTTTCTGCCTCACTCTCTTTCTCTTCTGCATTGCCATTCAGTTTGAAAATGTACCTGCTGTCCCGATCACTGGCAGGCTTCAGTGCTCCATCATCCGTGAAATTAAAGGTCCCGGTCCAATTTTCTGTTTCGTCTCCACTCTGCCAGCTAAACTGTAGCCCACTAATGAGAAAATGAGTCAGTTGGTATTTCATTAATTTACCGTTACTGCCCTTTAAGAACCACAAACATACAGCGTGACTCTGTGCCTCTCCAATCTGCTACTTTTTCTTGCTTTCTTTGTTGAATCTTAATAAGATTATTTGGTACAATGTTAAAGACGCTGTGTAACCCAAACTTAATGTGAAAAAATAGACTGTAACCCTATTTGGCATTTGTAAATTGAATTACTATGAAACTTAAAAAAACATTTATTATTTACTTTTGTCCATTTATAATAATGCAACAAAAACTTGTACTGTTTTTCTTAAAAAGCAATGGGTGTGAAAATTCCATGGTGGGTTTTAGTTTTGTTTTCCATTTTATTATTATTATTATTATTATTATTATTATTATTATAATAATGATAACTGCTACATATAGTAATAATAATACATTATTACTATTGACGATTATCTCAAAAGTAAAAACTTAATTCAAAAGAATTTAATCATTTTTTGGCTTACCGACTCCTTTAATAATAAATAATAATAATAATAATAATAATAATAATAATAATAATAATAATAATAATAAAGAATATTTACTTCCTCCTTCTGCAGCAAATCAAAGAAAAGGAGGCTAAAAAGTTGTAAACATTAATGCTTGAAAAACAAGCACCTGGGATGTGAAACTGGAAAAATTAACTAAATAAAACAAGACAACCGTGGCCAATAGTACAATAAGTACAGTAAGGACAGGTGTGATTAAATCCAGGCACATTGTTTTTAATATATAACATGTTTATAAGTATGTTTGCAATATACCTCTATAAATGTAACCTGTACAATTTACAGGTGCGGAGGCTGGAGCACACATCCTCCAAAATGTGCTCCTGCCAATCGATCATTTTTCGCACTGCGGATCCACAGCGAGGCCACCAGACCTATAACGCCGGAGGACAACACATAACTGGAGGCTCCACTGCAGAACCACAGGCGCCCTATCGGCCACAGGGGTTGCTGATGAGCGATGAGCCGTGGATTCCCCTGCCAACCTAAGCCCTACCTACCAGGGAGGCGCTCGGCCAGTTGTGCGCCACCCCCTGGGAACTCCCGGTCACGGTCGGCTGTGACATAGCTTGGACTCGAACCTGCAATCCCCAGGAAGAGGGGTCATTTTTGTCTTTTTGAGATTTTGTTTTTAGCACCTTCAGCATTTTGCTTACTACACGCAAACCCAGAAAGTCCTGTTATATGATTAAATTAAATGTTTATTTTAGTGACATACTGTACATCCCCTGCCACATCTGAAATTGTAACATTTGAGCTATCAGCAGAATCAAACAGCAGAGACCATCAAATCCACTGTATGTACATGTGAAAATGTAAGATTATAAAAGTGTGACACGTAGACATGCAGATGGACGGACAGGTCCTTTCTTATATCTCTGAATTCTGGTATTATCAATATGCTAAATAAATATTGTAATGAATGGCCAAATGCAGCCAGCTGGATAAGCAGTTCTTCACACACAGTACACAGAAAACTATACAGATGGACAGAGAGCTCTTTATATTCTTACATTGTGATACAAGAAGAACATGCACTACAGTGGGCGGGGATTATACATACACAGCCAGGGGCAAAACATTTTTTTTTTTTTAAGTTCCACTACAACAAGAAAAAAGTTGTAGTATGCATATACACATACATATACACACATGGACATATATATATACAGCTATGGCCAAAAGTTTTGCATCGTAGAATTTTATGATTGAGACATAATTAAAAAAAAAAAACTATATGAACAAAATTTAAATCTTTTATTTAGATTAAACATCTTGTGGTCAAAGAGGCAACAAAGGGATACCGCAAAAGTCTACCGGAAGCCATAATAGTAGTAAAGTATTTCATGTCAGATTTGGAAATGTCACATTTTGACATTTTTTGTCAGTTTTTAGTTAAGTATACTGAAAACTACAAAGCTTATGTAATTCAATATGTTAATGTAACATTATTTAGCAGGTTTCATTCAACTTTATGAACAAAATTAGTTAATTCTATAGGTTCATGCAAAACTTTTGGCAATTCAAACGTATACATATACACATACACATGCATAAATAAACACAAACACATGTACAAATATACAGAATGTAAAATAAATAAATAAATAAAAAGCGTTATAGCTCCTGAGCCAAGCCATGTAAGTAAAAAGGGGGACCATATTTCATTACATTCATTGTGTTCATCCTGTAACTTTGCTGTGTCAGTGTCTTCTTCCAAAACTATTCTTTTACTGGACAAGGATATAACTGTATATTTTATCTCCTGAACAGTATAAACATGTTTTGGTGTTTGAGTATGTATGTACTGTAATAAAGTCATTCAAGGGCACTATATAAGCTTGAGGATGGAAGAGCTTTATGCCCTGTGATTTCACTGTACAACCACTCAAGGTCTTGGCCTGACTACTAGGGAGTCAGGAAGAAACTACATTGCCCAGAAGGCCACAGGGTTTGGCTTGTTGGCCCAGTTAACTGATTTATTGTTGAGAGGTAGACTTAAATCAAGTAATCACAAGCCCTTTAAAAAGGGGCAGGTTCAACCCGTCTCGGGAAGGTATATGGAAGGAGGGTACATGTGTGTGGAATTGGAGAGAGAAACTTAAGAGAGCAAATGCATGATTGAAAAACTCAAGTTTAACATTTGTTTCATTACGTGTAAATGGCTAGCCGTACCATGGTCAGACAGGGCCACCTTACAAAAGTTAAGTTAGCGCTCCTTGCTGGAGTTAGGCTTTTGTTTTGTTTCTTTATTTTGTTATAGTGAATTACAAAAAAAATAAAGAACACCAAGACTGTTGTTGAACTGCAGTTCAAGTCTCCTACCTGTGTTTTACTACAAGACCTACTACATCTCGGGGTCACATCATCACAACTTGGTGTTAGAAGATGTGAGCACCCCTACAGGTGTAGAGGATTAATTAAAAAAAAAAAAAAAAACTTGTTATGGAAGACGTGGTAAAAGCACTTCTGCAAGCTACGACTGCACAGCAGGACACCAACAGACAGATTGCTTCTCAAGTAGCTGAGCAAAAAAAAAGACACCATGAACAGATGGCTGCTCAGCAAGCGGCTACCCTGGCATTACAGCAGCAGCAGCAACAGTTGTTGGCTCAGCTGGTAGGAGCACAGGATGAGCGTCAAGATCTGACACAACAACTATCTGCTGCTGAGGCTGGCCAACCCTTGAGCAACCTATTAACACCCAGCCACCTCTTGTCCAAAATAAACCAGCAAGGCAGAGATTTTGGCAAGGGCAGGAGTGTCGACCGCCATCAGAGTACATCGGTTCACGTGTGGGCCTATAACCCGGAGCGACCTTCACGCTCGCTAATGTTTGATTTGGTACACCTGGCCAAGCACTGGCTACAGCCGGATGTTAACTCAGCTAACAGAGTTGCGGAGATCCTTGTAATAAACCGGTTTTTGAGAGCCTTACCCAGGTCCCTCAGGAGCAATCGGTAGACCCCTCCTCCGAAACACCGCCCCGGCCAGAACTCTGGTAAGATCGAATTAAGGGGAGGGGCTTCTGAAGAGTGGTCGAGGACCGTGAAGGGACTGAGGGAATAAGGGGTGATGCAGGGTTTGAATAGTGGTCAAAATGTGAACCAGTACCAGAATTATAAGTGTTATTGTTATCGTTATGAGTATGGCCATATTGCAGTACAGTGCCCAAACGAACAGATACCTATGGAATGCAATGTACTGGATTATAAGTATTGTGGGCTAACCAGTGTTGTGGGCACTGATATAGGAGTTCATCAGTTCATGCTGCCTGTGAGTGTAAATGGGAAATCAGCCCAGGCTCTTGCAGATTCAGGCAGTGCTATTACCCTTATTGCATAAAAAATTGTAAAGTGCAGCCAATTGGATCAGGGTCTCAGGACTGGTATCACTTGAATCCACAGCGACAAGTACATATAGCAACTTGCTTCAAGTACAGGGGAAATTGGTACCCACTGCTGACCAACGGAAAGTTGGTGAGGTTGAGCCAACAGAGTGACTGGAACAATTATTTCCATTTACAGACTCTGATTTATTTGTAGACAATGTTAAACTCAGAAAAACACGGAAGGAGCAAAGGACTGCCAAGCGTAAATGGAGAGCTCCAACTATAATTCAGGAAAGTGTACTAGCAGAGGATAGTTCAAAGAGGATTGGAAAAGGGGTGAGTACCCAGTGCAACTCTCTGGAGATAATAGATGAAACAGGTACTACACACATTACCATGGGTGAACCAGAACAGGCAGTCTTAGAAGAGTGGAGTGTGCCAGACTCGCAGTTTGGAAGGGAACAGGCAAATGATCCTGCTCTGTTCAACGCCTGTAAAGATGTGGTTGATGTAAATGGGGTACCGATAGAGGGAAAAACCAAAGGTGATGGTGATTGTTTTTTTTGTCAAGAATGACCTGTTGTACAGGATAACGTGCATTGGGGAGGATGTGGTAGAATAACTCTTCCTGTCAGTCTGCTATAGTTAAGAGGTGTTACGCCTGGCACACAGTTATCTTTTTGGAGCACATTTAGGAATTGAAAAAACTACACAGCGTATTCTTAAAAGGTTCTTTTGGACGGGTGTGTATAAGGAAGTGGATAAGTTCTGTAATGGTTGTCCTGACTGCCAAAGGGCCAGTCCCCGCAGTAAGTTCAGAGCTCCTCTAGTGCTGCTTCACATTATAGATGTACCATTTGAGCACATCGCTGCAGACCTGGTTGGGCCGTTGCCACAGTCAGCCCAGGGACATGAGCATGTGCTGGTAATACTAGATTACGCCACCAGGTATCCTGAAGCCATTCTCGTGAGGAACACGATATCTAAAACCATCACTAAAGAGTTGTTGCAGGTGTTCTGTCGTGTAGGTACCTGTGAACAGGATGACTGTAGTGGTGATGTCAGACCAGAAACACAGACTCAGGAAGTAATGGGTGCAACTGAGGCACAGGGATGCTCAGAGTTTCATTAAATAATAATAGAAAATAAAAGATTTAAACAAACAAAACACAAACAAAGAGGCACGTTGGCCAAACAAACGGACAGACAGAAAAACAGTGGACGAACACTAAACAAGTACCGTGCTGGTGTTTCCAGCACATTGTAGCAATTGCTTATATACTTTGTTTTTACCTCCTCTCCACACCCGTTCTCCACTCACCGAACAAACAACCCCGAGTGAGTGAAAACATGCTGTTTTTATGCAGCTGTATCGAGACTCGATTGTTAATCAATCATTCAATTGGAGTCTCGGTACAACTGCACATGAATTAATAAAAGTGCAATTCCCCGTGCTCACATATTATTACATTTTACCTGTACGTGAAGTGCTGTGCAATCCTCGTGCCTAAATACAAATATACATTTTAAACACTCGTAACCCATATTTACACCCCATGTATTTTATACATAAACACCAACAATAACACACTACATACAACATAAAACACTAATAAACATAAAGGGGTGGGACACTCCACCACAGTACCTCTAAAGAGATCTTAACCGACCAAGGTACCCCATTTGTCTCTAATTTAATGAAGGATCTGTGTGCCCTCTTAACACCAAAACCGTTGAGATTTCGGACTACATACAACCGCCGCACCTGCAAAATGTGCGGCTCCATTTTAAAACGGCTTCGATATGAAAATGAAAATGTGATACAACTTAATATTTTTATTTATGAACATTAGACATAATATCTTCAGAGCAGAAACGCCATATTTACATTGAAAATTAAACTTTTTTCTTATTTTTTTTCAAAAAGAGCACATATACACAAACACGAATAACTGTATATACCGAATAAACTTTACACAATACACTTGTGTAAACAGGTGTAGAATGCCGTATGCACATATAAAATTATAAAACATAAATAACTATTTATAAAAATATAACATAACTTATACAACATGAAAGTGCTTGAAACAGAGTTCAAAGGCCATGTCTGTCTGTTCAGAGTTCTATTACAGCTTTCTAAGTACAATCTATGCAGAAAACACGCTTTTCAAGTATACCAGTTCATTTGCCAGACTGCCTTTTCACAACGGGCGCAGACATCAAACATTATTTTTTTATTGCATTTAGCAACCTGGTATTATCTTTTATTCCATGTGTCAGTGGGCGCAGTGCTGGTTGAAGGTTGAAGGGTATTTGCCAGCCAGCTTGCGTGTCTCTTATCAAAATGTTTCTGCCGTAGCTCTAGGGCTAGCTGCAAAATGAAGTCCGTCCGAGTGATTGTGTTGCTGGTGAACGCCTTATACAAAACCAAAGCGTTGATGGCTGCCAGGTCCAAAACATTATAAAAAACAGCCACAGGCCACTTGCGAGTATCACCTTTGACAGAATAAAGCCATGCCATTTGATCGAGTATGCCACACAATACTTCGCTGCGTTGTAAAATGCAACAGTCTCTGGCTTTCGTTTAACACCAGCCCTGATGGTCACTGATTTGTGCAGAGAGCTAGAATATGCACTTTTGTTTTTTTTTGCATCGTCATCGACAGTTATTCTGCCTGAGAAATGTATTGTAAATAATAAAATATGATGTCTAGAATGACTTTCATCAGTGTTTCACGCACTCAAGAGGATTACAATATGTTATTTCACAATGACTTTGATTTTATTATAAAGCCCAGACTAAATTGTCACCTATGTTGTATTGATTTCAATATGCCACATAAACTGTGGGTCTGGCAGTTGAAGAACCAAGTGCTTATAACTTATTCATTTTTACGATTCTGCAGCTGAAACACCTTATATGTATTTAATTCAAATATTTAGTAACACTTAAGAACAGACATGCACAAGATATTCACATATGTGGAAATATTTACATTTGAATTGCAAAAGCCATTCAAAAAGCAGCTATGGTTAAGGATCTAGTGTTAAGGTGCTAGTGTTAAAGATCACCCCAATAAGAACCTCAGCTTATCATACCCAGACCGACAGTTTAGTAGAAAGGTTCAATAAAACATTAAAAATTATGCTCAAGAAGGTTATCGCTAAAGACGGGAAAGACTGGGATCTACTGCTGCCTTATTTAATGTTCGTCATAAGGGAGGTCCCTCAGTCATCCAGAGGTTTTTCTCCCTTTGAACTGCTGTATAAGAGACAGCCCTGGGGTATACTGGACATCGTTACCCTATGAGTAGTGAGCTCCAAAATGCACTGCTGGTCCTATAGGAGTGAGTCTTATTTCTGTCTACTGCATGCGCTTGATTATTACGAGTACAGCATACAAACCAGCTGAAAGCTACATGTTTGTGTGTTTGTAATGAATACTGACAAAATACAGACAAATCATTTTTACCGTAAATAAATAAAACCAATAAATATATATTTTTTATTTAGTCATAAGGAAAGGTTTTGACTAAAAAATAACATGTAGGCAATAAACAATAAACGAAGGGGTGGAACAACCACAACAACACGTCCTAACAAAAAAGAAGGCTGAACTAGAGAGAGAGAGAGAGAGACATGAACAAATCATATCGGGGTAAATAGGTTGTGGGGGGGCAGAGGAAGTGAGACTCTAATGCTTCAGCGTATGATTTTCCTTGATCAACACACAAAGCTTGGTGCCGCCTCTTCGCTGTCCCTTGATGTTGTTAGTATAAATGAAGAAATAGTCTTCATTTATTTCTTCAGGGACACATTCGCTAACATCCGATTCAGAGGAAGAATTGTATGTATTTGAATTTAAATCCAAATCTGAATTTGGTATTATTACTAAGATTTTTGCCGGTTTACATACACTGTTGACATTTTTATGATTGGGATAATTATATGTAATTCAGTAAATATCTGGCAGGGGGTGCAAGGGACCAATAAAAGGTGTTACAGAAACCTAGTGTTACAATATCATGTGATTAGGGGTTTTGTAGGCTCAGAAATTCAAGTTTAAAATTACAAAACGTATCGGTATGTTCATACTCCCTGGGGACCAGAGAGCAGCGAACGTACCAGTACATTCATACTACTCAAAGGGTTAAAGAGATCATATAAATCATATAAATCTGTTAAACCCCTGGAAAGAGGGAGACAGCACTTGCTGCAGAGGAGGCAGAGACTGATGAGGTTAAACTCACACCTTCTAAAGTCAATATCGGCCTTACTCTATCAGAGTTATATCAGTATAAGGTAATGCCATTTGGTCTGCATGGTGCACCGGCTACTTTCCACTGCCTTATGGCTAAGACCTTGAAACCTCATGCCAATTACGCAGCAGCCTATTTAGATGATATAGTGATTTCTAGTGAAAACTGGGAAGGGCATTTACAAAGAGTGGAAGTTGTCTTGGGTAGCCTCAGGTCAGCCGGATTGACTGTGAACCCTGCAAAATGTCATGTGGGTCTAACAGAGGCTCATTATTTGGGTTGTGTGGTAGGGAGTGGTCTAGTACAGACACAACTAAGAAGCGGGTTCTAGCCTTTCTAGGTATCATGGGGTACTACAGGAGGTTCGTTCCAGATTTTATCATGCTAGCTACGCATTAGAGTTAGCCTGCAGTAGATTCGGTGTGACGTGCGTAATCGGACCATCCTGAGTTTGGATCCTCCACCCTGTCTAGTCCGTCTCGTCCGGTAAGTCCCGAGGGCCGAGATATATATATATATATATATATATATATATATATATATATATATATATATATATAGTCTAACTTCACTATAATGAACCCTTCTTAAAACGAACACCCATTTTTAATGATCCAAGCAGAAAGAACCATTTTTTTCAATGGAAATTAGCCCAAATTCTATCTGGATAAAATGATCTCGGTAGTGACTGGCACTGAACTTTCTCCAGTGTGAATGTGTTATTCTCATAGTGAAAATAAAGATCTTGGTAGGCTAATTTGAAGACAAGACTGATTCATAGATAACCTTTTGTAGTGTGAATCATGTGTGACGTATGCAACCGTTGCCATCTTCACAAAAACTGCAACCATGACAACAGGCATGAGGAGGTACACCAGTTTGTTCAAACAACCTATAAATATTAAAATTTTAGTCCATTATAGATCATATATATATATATATATATATATATATATATATATATATATATATATATATATATAATATATATATATATATATATTATTGATGTTTATATTATTATATATATTAAATACATCTAATTTAATAATTGGTAACTATTTTTTCAAAGAAGGTTAGCTGTGTAAAATCCAGAAATAAGACAGTAAACTTTTAGATTAATATGCTGACAACCAAAATAAATTAAAAAAAAATAAAATAAAATAAAAAAAAATCTAGGTTTTATGAGCTAATTTGTGGAATATAAGTGTGTCTGTGGTGGTCTTAACAGATAAATACCATCTTACTTCTTTTAGTCAAATAAGTCAAGGTCATTGAAACTACAGTTGCAACTAACTCTTCCCTTGAGGAGATTAGATTTACTGAGGTACTAAAATTAAACGGACTCATGAATAATGCACGTGGGAAAGTGCTCATTCTCTTAAAGCCTTTCAAATGCATGATTCACAGCCAAGAGGACACCAGCTCCCCAATGTAACCCCTTTGACTAGGGCTGTATTAGAAGGTTTGAAGGTTCGAAAGTTTGTTCACTAGCCAGGAATTTGAAAATTGTTTTAAACCTTTGAAGGTTTGTCAGACAACATTCACACACTGTCTGTTTTTTTTTTTTTTGTTAACAGAAATCATTTGACAATGTGTGAATACCATAAATCACATATAAAATGTCACTCACATGCATATTTCAATCTTTTTATATGTATAATGCATATTGCTTAAACAAAAGTTGTTGTATTAAAATCCACTACCAAATCGTTATACGTAGCAATCTATAGCAGGGTATATTATCCAAAGCACTGGGGCAGTACCTATAGCAGTTGTAGTGCTTCAGTAAAATATGTACTGAACAGCTAGTGTACAACAGTACGATGGTAGGATATGTTTGAAACATATAAAATATATGTTAACACTAAATTTTAATTTAGAAAAAACTGAGCACCGTCCGTCCCTCTCCCCTCCAGCTCGTGTTAACCAGAGGCAAATTTCTTCATTCCCCATCTCGACAGCAAAGCGTTGTATAGCATAAGCTGTATTGAAAGAAATGTCTCAAAACCCCTCTGCTGTTTGTGTTTTTTTTTGGTTAAATGCCCAGACAACCAAAAAGAAAAAAGTTGAATGCAAACTGTGCAAGCGACTGTTGATGTATCATGGAAGCACAACCAATCTCTGGGGTCACTTTACAATCGTAAGTTCATATTATTATTATTATTATTATTATTATTATTATTAATATTTTTAGCAGTAGTAAATTGTGACTGTGACTGCTAACCTGCTTGGAAGGGTGACTGTTAAATAAAGCTTTGTTCTGGTGCAGTTGGTACTGCTGCAATACAAGCTTACTGTATATATCACAAGCAGCATCAATTACATGTAAATAAACAATGTGTAATTTTATATTTAAATTATAAAAACATGATTACTGTCCTATATTATGTATTTTTAAACTGCATGTGAATGTTGTATTCCATTTATATAGCTTACCTATAAAATAATAGAATTTTAAATCAAATAAACAAGAAGCTATGGTGATGTGAGTAAATTATGCAAATTTGTACCATCGATGGTTCCAATCTTCCTTCACTAATGTGTTCCGAACCTTCGAAGGTCAAAATGTACCCTTCGTTGCAGTCCTACCTTTGGCACACTTGAGGCAGATCTTTAGTCTAGACCAGGGGTGTCAAACTCGTTTTGTTTGGCGGGCCTGATCCTATACCCTGGAGCTTGGCGCGGGCCGGGTAACAGTTATAAAAATACAAAGATGCACCCTAAACCCAAAACCTTTGCTTGAACAACACAAATTGTCATGTTGCTGTGATTGCTGTCAATCGCCGACCACGTGGGTGAGAAAGCAGTGCGTCAGCTGGTTCGAGTAGACGACATCAGTGATACCAGAGCAAGGATCTGTGGTGACAAATGTCATTGTGTCTTTATCCATGAAGAGAAAGGTGGAACAAGAGTGCCGTGTGTTTCAAGAGAAATGGGGAATTTGGTATTTCTTTGAGGGCACGAATGGAAAGCCAATGCGCTTTATTTGTAAGCAACGTGTGTCTGTTGTGAAATAATACAACATTAAAAGAGACTATGAAGCAAACCATTGCAAGAAATATGAGACATATACAGGAATGGTACATGTAGATAAATACTCTGAATTAGCACAGTCATTGAAATAGCAGCAATTGATGTTTACTAAATTGTCACAGAGACGGCCGAAGTGGGCGGCGTCAGAACCAGGAAAGGTAAGGCAATACACAAACCACAGGACAGATGATGAAATGAAATGATGATGGCGCTTGCTTGCGCCGGTTTATTGCAAAATAAAAGGGTTGAACAAACAAACAGAAAAAGGACACGGCACTGGTAGCCAAAATAAAACAGACAAACAAAAAACGGACTAATACTTAACAAAACGGTGGACGCACAGACACTGACAAACACGGTGAGCGGATACTTTCCCCTATTATTATTACTGCTACTGCTACTGCTTATTTTCTCCGTCTCCAATCCCGTTCTCCGCTCACCGAACACCCAACCCCCAGTATGTGCCAACGTGCATCTATATATACTATTGTGCTGGGATTCAATTACCAATTAATTATTCACTTGAATCCCAGCACGTGAATTAATAAAGTGCAATTCCCCGTGCTCACATATTACTACATTTTACTTGCACGTGAAGTGCTGTGCAATCCTCGTGCCTAAATACACATATACATTTTAAACACTCGTGTTACACAGACCCGTTTATATCCCGTGTACCAATGTCTATACACCAACATTTAAACACACCACACGCAACACATAACAGATAATATACACAGGGGCGGGCACTTTGTTACATATACCCCCTCCTGTGCAAAGCACACATGGCCTCAATGGCCACCTCCCCCCTTAAAAGCCCAAAAGTCCCGCCCAAAGTCCTTGGCCAGGACCAGAGGCTTCCAGGGGCCCACAGGTCGTAATGCTGTCAGCAGGGTAGCATTCTCCTGCCAGGGTAGTCCTAGCAGCGGAAAGGCTGCTTGGGGTGTGGTCTCCTGACCTTCCCCCTCCTTCGGCGCCGGCAGCTCCCCTTGGTGGGGCTTCAACCACCGTTCTTCCTGCAGGGAAGAAACTGCAGAGGGAGCAGGTCTCCGGACCTCCCCCACGATCTCCGGCGGAGAAACTGCTGCTGGGGTTGGCGGTCTCCAGACCTCCTCCCCCTTCTCCGGCAGCGAAACTGCTGCTGGGGTTGGCGGTCTCCAGACCTCCTCCCCCTCCTCCGGCAGCGAAACTGCTGCTGGGGTTGGCGGTCTCCAGACCTCCTCCCCCTCCTCCGGCAGCGAAACTGCTGCTGGGGTTGGCGGTCTCCAGACCTCCTCCCCCTTCTCCGGCAGCGAAACTGCTGCTGGGGTTGGCGGTCTCCAGACCTCCTCCCCCTTCTCCGGCAGCGAAACTGCTGCTGGGGTTGGCGGTCTCCAGACCTCCTCCCCCTTCTTCGTGGCCGGCAGCTCCCCTTCGTGGGGTTCCGGCCACAGTACTTCCGGCTGTGATGCGGAGCGGCGGGCAACCCCAGGCGATGCAGAGCGGCGGGCAACCCCAGGCGATGCAGAGCGGCGGGCAACCCCAGGCGATGCAGAGCGGCGGGCAACCCCAGGCGATGCAGAGCGGCGGGCAACCCCAGGCGATGCAGAGCGGCGGGCGGCGGGCGATGCAGAGCGGCAGGCGACCTTGGGCGATGCGGCGGGCAACCCCAGGCGATGCAGAGGCATCCTTGGGCGAAGCGAGGCTGGCATCCTTGGGCGAAGCGAGGCTGGCATCCTTGGGCGAAGCGAGGCTGGCATCCTTGGGCGAAGCGAGGCTGGCATCCTTGGGCGAAGCGAGGCTGGCATCCTTGGGCGAAGCGAGGCTGGCAGTCAGGACAAGCTGGGGTGCGGGTGTTGGCCCTCTTTTCGGCCACTGCAGCCGGGAGGTTCTTCCCCGTGCTTCCCTCAGCAGCCTATGCAAGGGCTGCTGAGGACCGCCAGCATCTAGTCCTGGTCCTTCTGGTGCAGGGAGAGGCAGCTCCTGCTCCTCTCCCCCTGATGGAGGTGGAGGCAGAGGAAGCTCCAGCTCCTCTCCTCGTGATGGTGGGGGAAGTGATACCAGCAGGCATTCACCCTCTGCTGGTGGGGGAAGTGATACCAGCAGGCATTCACCCTCTGCTGGTGGAAGTGACCCAGCAGGCATTCACCCTCTGCTGGTGGACAGGGACCCAGCAGGCATTCACCCTCTGCTGGTGGACAGGGACCCAGCAGGCATTCACCCTCTGCTGGTGGGGGAAGTGATACCAGCAGGCATTCACCCTCTGCTGGTGGGGGAAGTGATACCAGCAGGCATTCACCCTCTGCTGGTGGACAGGGACCCAGCAGGCATTCACCCTCTGCTGGTGGACAGGGACCCAGCAGGCATTCACCCTCTGCTGGTGGAGGAGGGAGGCAGAGGCAGCTCCTGCTGCTCTCCCCCTGCCGGTGGAGGAGGCAGAGGCAGCTCCTGCTGCTCTCCCCCTGCCGGTGGAGGTGGCGGAGGCAGAGGCAGCTCCTGCTGCTCTCCCCCTGCCGGTGGAGGAGGCGGAGGCAGAGAGGCAGCTCCTGCTGCTCTCCCCCTGCCGGTGGAGGTGGCGGAGGCAGAGGCAGCTCCTGCTGCTCTGCCCCTGCCGGTGGAGGTGGCGGAGGCAGAGGCAGCTCCTGCTGCTCTCCCCCTGCCGGTGGAGGTGGCGGAGGCAGAGGCAGCTCCTGCTGCTCTCCCCCTGCCGGTGGAGGTGGCGGAGGCAGAGGCAGCTCCTGCTGCTCTCCCCCTGCCGGTGGAGGTGGCGGAGGCAGAGGCAGCTCCTGCTGCTCTCCCCCTGCCGGTGGAGGTGGCGGAGGCAGAGGCAGCTCCTGCTGCTCTCCCCCTGCCGGTGGAGGTGGCGGAGGCAGAGGCAGCTCCTGCTGCTCTCCCCCTGCCGGTGGAGGTGGCGGAGGCAGAGGCAGCTCCTGCTGCTCTCCCCCTGCCGGTGGAGGTGGCGGAGGCAGAGGCAGCTCCTGCTGCTCTCCCCCTGCCGGTGGAGGTGGCGGAGGCAGAGGCAGCTCCTGCTGCTCTGCTCCTGCCGGTGGAGGTAGGAGCGGCGTGTAGTCTCCTGGTGGTGGAGGTGGGAGCGGTGTGTAGTCTCCCCTTGTTACAGGGGACTGGTGCGGCTCTCCCTCACTTGCAGGGGACTGGTGCGGCTCTTCCTCCCTTGCAGGAGACTGGTGCGGCTGTGGAGACAGCGGTGGGACCTCTGCCTTCCTCTTCCCCTTTCCCCTTCTCTGCCACCTCCTCACCTTCCTCTCCTGCGGCAGTTCCTCCTCTCCTTCCTGGTAGGGGCAGCGCACCACCGGGTGCCCAAACTCCCCACAGGCAAGGCACCAGCCCTGGTCCTCCAGACCACCGAGGAACTCCTCCAGGTCCTGGCAGCCATCTCTCCAGTCCCAGCCTTCCATGTTTTATTTTTTTTTTTTTTGTTGTTGTTGTGGGTTTTTTTTTTTTTTTTTTTTTTTTTGACAAAACACCTCTCCTGGTCTGACGCTTGGAGGCGCTGTTATCCCACGCAGGACACCACGTGTCACAGAGACGGCCGAAGTGGGCGGCGTCAGAACCAGGAAAGGTAAGGCAATACACAAACCACAGGACAGATGAATGAAATGAAATGATGATGGCGCTTGCTTGCGCCGGTTTATTGCAAAATAAAAGGGTTGAACAAACAAACAGAAACAGGACACGGCACTGGTAGCCAAAATAAAACAGACAAACAAAAAAAACGGACTAATACTTAACAAAACGGTGCACGCACAGACACTGACAAACACGGTGAGCGGATACTTTCCCCTATTATTATTACTGCTACTGCTACTGCTTATTTTCTCCGTCTCCAATCCCGTTCTCCGCTCACCGAACACCCAACCCCCAGTATGTGCCAACGTGCATCTATATATACTATTGTGCTGGGATTCAATTACCAATTAATTATTCACTTGAATCCCAGCACGTGAATTAATAAAGTGCAATTCCCCGTGCTCACATATTACTACATTTTACTTGCACGTGAAGTGCTGTGCAATCCTCGTGCCTAAATACACATATACATTTTAAACACTCGTGTTACACAGACCCGTTTATATCCCGTGTACCAATGTCTATACACCAACATTTAAACACACCACACGCAACACATAACAGATAATATACACAGGGGCGGGCACTTTGTCACAATGCTTGTAGCATAAGTGATGTTGCTGTTAAGCCAAGCCATGTGATTGCTCACATCATAGTTGTTTCTTCAAAACCATTTTCTTATGGGGAGTTTTTGAAGAAATGCTGCTGAAACAGTGTCTTGAGAAGCAGCAATCGTTCTCCTTCAAGAATATCAGCAAATTAAAATGTAATTCTCAACTTAACTCAATACTCAAGATATACTGAGCCCAGTTATTTGATCCAGATGTTAATGCGTTGGTTCAAGCAAAGGTTCCAGGTATCAGGAGCAGTAGTAGCAGTCACTAATGTTCTTTGAAATAAAATAAAAAATTGATCAGTATCTATTCATATTTTGAATTTTTTGTTGTTGTTGTTGTTGTTGTTGTGCTGGGACGAACATGAATTTTCATGTTTGGATATTCATTCAAGATTTAGATATTTGTTCGGATATTCGTTTTAAAAACGTTATCAAAACCATTATATGTAGCACTGTATTAAAATTGAAAAATATTCCAGAATTAAGAGGGGCCTTACTTTACTCTCGTGAATTAACTACAAAACAAAGAAAGCAATACAGTAGTTACATTGTGTGTATTTCAAGTAAAAACACATTTTTAAAAAATTAAAAAAAAACGTGTCTTGGCAATAAACAAGGTGGACATAGACACGTTTTGATAAAGTAATAACATTGTTTTTTAACTTGAATAAATACTTCAAATAAAACATGTTAAAAAGACACTTGTGCAATATAAACAATATTTACTCACTGTGTTTAGGATTGCTAGGATTGCACCATGAAAGAAAATTAAAATGATGATTAGTATACGAGTTTTGCAAGTATGACCTGTATCATAGTATTGCAGAAATTGAATGAACCCTGATTGTAGTGGCGGTAAGAATCCCAGCGTGCAACTTGTATCTTCCAAAACAGATAGCTATTTTATTTAGCAAATAGAGTGAACAGCACGCTCAGGCTGATCTCAGCTGATAGTCAGAGCGCACCAGGAGAACTCTTTTATATATATATATATATATATATATATATATATATATATATATATATATATATATATATATATCTATATATATGCAGGTGTGAAAAAATGCTGGAAAGGAATAATGCTTTCAAAAATAGACATGTTAATAGATTATATACAAAATGCAAAGTGAGTGAACAGAAGAAAAATCTACATCAAATCAATATTTGGTGTGACCACCCTTTGCCTTCAAAACAGCATCAATTCTTCTAGGTACAATTGCACACAGTTTTTGAAGGAACTCGGCAGGTAGGTTGGCCCAAACATCTTGGAAAACTAACCACAGTTCATCTGTGGATTTAGGCAGCCTCAGTTGCTTCTCTCTCTTCATATAATCCCAGACAGACTCGATGATGTTGAGATCAGGGCTCTGTGGGGGCCATACCATCACTTCTAGGACTGCTTGTTCTTCTTTACGCTGAAGATGGTATTGCATGATGGATAAGTATCTGCCTGTACTTCTTAGCATTGAGGAGACCATTAATTCTGACCAAATCCCCAACTCCATTTGCGGAAATGCAGCCCCAAACTTGCAAGGAACCTCCACCATGCTTCACTGTTGCCTGCAGACACTCATTCATGTCCCGCTCTCCAGCCCTTCGGCGAACAAACTGCCTTCTGCTACTTCAAATTTTGACTCATCAGTCCAGAGCACCTGCTGCCATTTTTCTGCACCCTAGTTCCTGTGTTTTCGTGCATAGTTGAGTCGCTTGGGCTTGTTTCCACGTCGGAGGTATGGCTTTTTAGCCACTAGTCTTCCATGAAGGCCACTTCTGACCAGACTTCTTTGGACAGTAGATGGGTGTACCAGGATCCCATTGTTTTCTGCCAATTCTGAGCTGATGGCATTGATGGACATCTTCCGATTGTGAAGGGAAGTAAGCATGATGTGTCTTTCATCTGCTGCAGTAAGTTTCCTTGGCCGACCACTGCGTCTACGGTCCTCAACATTGCCCCTTTCTTTGTGCTTCTTCAAAAGAACTTGGACAGCACATCTGGAAACTCCTGTCTGCCTTGAAATTTCTACCTGGGAGAGACCTTGCTGATGCAGTATAACTACCTTGTGTCTTGTTGCTGTGCTCAGTCTTGCCATGGTGTATGACTTTTGACAGTAAACTGTCTTCAGCAACCTCACTTTGTTAGCTGAGTTTGGCTGTTCCTCACCCAGTTTTATTCCTCCTACACAGCTGTTTCTGTTTCAGTTAATGATTGTGTTTCAACCTACGTATTGAATTAATGATCATTAGCACCTGTTTGGTATAATTGTTTAATCATACACCAGAGATACCTGATATTAGCCTACAAATATTTTTTATATACCTACTGATGTAGCGAGGCCACCCTGTGGGCTGTATGTTTCAGACCCCTTTATAATTCCTCGGTAGATTATATTTGGAATATACTGGCAGGCACATCATCGGGGTGTTACATTGTGCTGTTACGTAAGAACACATTTAACAAATATATTATTTGGTTTGTTAACACTTTTTTTATAAAACCATGCTGTCTCTGTAAGGAACAGACATAGACATCCCATTTTGAAGCTAACTTTGAAGCAAGATACATTTTCTCAGACGAATGCAATGTAAAGGTAAAAAAGCATTTTGAGTTAATACTGTTTTAAATCATTATATAATCTGTCAATGCTTATTTGTCATTTGTTACTGATGTTAATGTAAAAAATAATTTTATTTTGTATTTTTAAATAACATGAACAGTTATATTTAACATGTATAAATTGCTGTATAATTATACATCTGGCATAGATTTGATTGACCTCAACACCATCACATGATCCATTATATAGATTACACTATGTCATGGAAAGTGGGATGTAGCTGTTTCCCTCACTCTACAGTATACCTGTTATACGTCACACCCGTTACCCATTCCCCATTTTATTATAAAAAGTAAAACCTTTCTTAACACATTTTTTTTTAAATGAGCCTGACAATTTACAGAGGTGTGCAAAACGATTACTATTTGACTAGACAGAATACAAACAGGTCACCAGAAGTTAAGGTTGAATATGAAATAAAAAGAAAGAGAAAATACATGGGATCTGTTCCATCATCTATCCACTGCAGATTGCAAGGAAATCATAGTTTCATCAAGCCAATGTGTAAAATTTGTATGCAGTAGGATTCAACCAGATTAAGTAGCATCTAATGGTGCTGTTCTGGCCTCTGAAGATGTGGGCTCTGAATTAAGGCTTGTTTCAAACATTGCCAACGTGAAGATATGTAACTATTCTTCCAAATCCCAAAGGCTTGCTGGCCGCATGATCTTTCAGACTAAATGCGCCCCTGCTACAAAATACAACAGTGGAACTGCTGGTCCCTAGCTTTTCACACAACATCCTTTTGGTATGAAGATGGCTTACCAAACTAGAAATATGTACAGTAATACTGGGACACAAGAGGACCACAACCACAAAACTGTATGGAAACCATGTAGCTCCTGCAGTGTCAAAATTAGTCTCTGACTGAAACAGCTACTGATCAGGAGATCCGATTTCAGGATTGTTCAGGCGAGATGCATGGGAGGCTTGGGATAATTTGATCAACTTGACCACCCTATAATAAATCACCTTGCTAAAACAAATAAAACAAGCAATTTAGCACACCGCTTTTCTGAACGGCACAGTCCAATACACATTTTCAAATAATGTGAAATCATTACTAGAAAAAAACCTTCAACACATTGAACACCACAGTGCAAGTGCAAATATCCCTGTGGTTCTCAGCATGGTCTGTGGTATTATAAATCCCAGCTACAGTACAAAGACTTAAATCATGAGAATGAAAAAGTGGCATGCTGTACAACGAATAAACATCAGTAACATAAATTCAGAATATATGAAGAGACAATTATGCTCCTTAGTAGCTCAGTATCTATACACAGATCTTCTGGCCTCAGTCTAGGAAAAAGCTTGCCAGCCAGGTCAGTCATCAGTGCTGATGGTAAACGTGAATACCCACACATACCTTATATATGCTATATTAAAGCCACTTGGTTTTATGTGGGTTTCTTTCTTTACAATTTTACCATGCTACAGCGGGTATAAGCTACTTAGGGAATTACAGATGTTAATTATGCAGTCATGCCTAATGAATACATCCTGTCAGAGGTGCCCAGAAATTAATTTAAAATTGAAACAAAAAGGTCAACATGACAGTAAAGTCTGTAACCCTGTTACATGCACAAATCTGATTTATGTGTTACACGGTTATATTAAACAGTACTGCGGTATAATGCATTACTTGTGCGCCACGCATGTACTACTCATAAACCTTAAATATACCCACTGTTAATGTATATTATTTATGTACATCCATGATACTTAATGCAAATCGTTATGGTAATCTGTAAATTGAAAATGCGTTTAAGAGTAAGGGTTGTATTAACATCGTTTGATCAACGATGTATTTAAATCTATAATGATATTAAGTGACTTTTTTTTTTTTTTTTTGATCGCACCAAATACGTAAATGTCAGCCTATGATTCTGAGCATATTGTATGCATTGTGCAATTCATTTAATTAAACACATTCTTATGAGTATGAAACTGTAAAATATACAGCAATACTGTGCACATGGTACATTATTCTTTAGAAATATTCCAAAACAATAACATAATTCTGTTCCTGTTAATGATCTTGAATCATTTTGGCAAGCACTTTGTAACTGTTACTAACTAACCACAAACTTTTGACAGAAGATACATGGAGTGCTGTAGCCACCTACCTCTTAATGTAGTTCTTCCCGTAGATGATCTGTTGCAACAAGGTTACGAGACCAAACGCACAAATGAAAAAAAAACAGAGAGATCTGTTGCCCAGCACATCTCTGCTCGAAGTGACTGTGTACCCCATTCTTTAGCCTAAGGTTCAGACTTAAAACCAGAAAGTGTTCTTATTGTATTGAAATTCGAACACATTGGATTCAGCCACCGGAACACGTTTAGCCAAGGTCATCGTCTTAAATGACTGCACTTTTTAAAACGCGATTTGTCAGTACAGAGTCTGAGCATCTGTAAACTAGCATTGCTGTTTTTTCATTATAATATTCGTGTTCCAAAGCAGGTACAGAATGAGTCTGTGAAAATACTGGCAACCTTTCTCAGGACGTCTCCTTGCATCTGCGATTCGGCAAGCGAAGGTGGTGAAAATCTTCTCTATAATCTCACCCAACAGAGACTAAAAATGAGGAGCCTCAGTTACTGCATTCCACTTCCAGCGATCTCTCTCTCTCTCTCTCTCTCTCTCTCTTTCTCTCTCTCTCTCTCTCTCTCTCTCTCTCTCTCTCTCTCTCTCTCTCTCTCTCTCTCTCGTGATCCAAATAGTAGGCATTTGCTTCTAGACGTGACTGGGATTTGCTATTACGTGTATACATTATATGTGGGTGCATCACATACACGCCTTCTTAGAACAGTAAGTGTATGGCTAGTAATTTACATTTCACTGCCATTGTATTTAATATCAGCTCTGTTCCTCTTGCCATCTTTATAAGCAAGGTCACAGTTGCATCTCTTCAAGGACAGTTGTGGGCACCTCCTGCATACTGATTTATTACAGACCCAAGATATGTATGACAGGGTCAAATCAATGACATATTAACACACCACTGATGTCTAATTTATTTTTATTATAACTGTTTTCTATACTGTACACTAGGCTCTTAACAAAGGTGTAGTGAGACAGCATTACAAGAATCAACATCACAGAGCTGAGATTTGATTGATTACACAAGCAGATAATCTTAAAGGGATCACCATGGTTTTTTGCTCTTGTATAAATAAGGTCAATATTAGGGTAGACTAAGCATTATACATGATTAATTACATCTCCAATTGTGCTATGGGTAGAAAGGGGCAGCAAGGTGGCAATCGTAACATCTTTTCCCTGCAGTTTCCTTGTGCTACCTTCCAGCTTTTTGTTCTCTACAGTGCACACATTATTCATGAACTAGTGAAATAGTTTTTTCAACTACATATCTTATTTAATGTGCAGGAATTCATCTTCAGTTTGGCAGAATTAAGGTCAATTTCACTGGTAAAAAAAAAAAATCAATATTCGATAGATTACATTTAACAAAGCTAAAAATACAGTATATTTGTGTTAAGAGAACACAAAAGACTTAAAAAGCACTGTTTCTACCAAAAGAGAGTGCACACTGCAGAAATAGGCCTTTCAGAAATATCACTGACAAGGACATTTGACCCCTGGAGAGATATGATGTGCAGAGAAGGAGGTACGTGATCTGCCTCCAGCAAGGCAGCAGCAGAAGTGCCCTTTATGCAATGTACTTTTTGGATCACATAATTCTATTTAATTTACATACCCTGCTGGATTTACTAACACAAATTGTACATTTCACCCCCGCAAGGTAAATCGTGGTATTTCAGGGTGGCATTAAAAGACAAACAAGCACATCCTCAAAGTCAAGGAATGTCTTTATAACTGCAGCCTGCAGACATCAGACAATAATTTAATCTTATGTGATTTTGAAATATCTATTGAAATACCCAATATTGTTTTATTCAATATTTAGAGTAAAAACCCATTTTTTTCACTACTGTGAGTAGGGTTACTTGTAAAGTATAAACAAAGTACAGTAGAAAAGACACTGCATTGAATGTAACACAGTGAAATCATAGTAAAACACAGGTAGGCAAGATCACACAAAGTAAAACATTATAAAAACCATGTATAAAAATATACAGGGTGTAACCAATATAAACTACATGCAGCAGTATGCAAACCAGGGTTGACACCTTACATGGGGGAGGGAGAGAGGTTCAGTAGCTTGACCCTTAGAGACCCCTAGTCTAGTTCCTATTTTATTTAGAGTGTTGCCAGTAAACTTCACCCTCTAAACTATCCTGTATCAAATGGTTCAATTAAGTAATTGATAACAAGGAACATATGCATCCTCAAAAATCAAAAACTGCAATGTGAACGAAACAAAGTTTAAAATATACTGAAAGGACAGATCTGCTAAAATACATTTGAGTGACTCTCAAATGTATTTTAAGAAGAAACCATTTGAACAACCATTCAATTCCTTGTGTATCTTGAGGGGGTCAACTGTGCGTACACAATGTATCTTTTGGTAAAATAAAGGGATAGAAAATGTCTTATTAGATTTAGAGCACATGTACCATTTTAATATTTTGAAGACCTTGTTTTCTTACCTTTCTGAGCAGCTTTCTTTTTTATTGTTACCTGTTTTGCTTTGTTTATGTGCCTGTAATGTTTTGCCATGTCGTTGGTTCCCGGTTATAAAAAAAAAATGTGATGTTACATAACAAGGTTGACTTTACCTGTTTTTAGTATGGCTGTGGTACTCACTCGCCACTCTTTTGCGTCTAATACAAACCAGGACTGTGTTCGACCCACACTTAGGTACAATTCAATTAATGTTCAATTCAGTAGTTAAGGTATGGTTGAAATAAAGAAAAGACAAGGATTAGATTGAAAGAGCCACAAATGAGTACCACTGTTGTATATTATAGAGCATGGGTTCCTAAACTGTGGTCCGCAGGAGCAATAACATTCAACGGGCCCGATCTTCGATCTTCGCACAATCCCCTCGCTAAATAGTGCTTTGGCACAAAATGAGAGATATTCCAAAATGGCACAAAGCAGTTGCGAGAACAGTTTTTTGAGAAATTCACAAATCTGTTTGTGCCTCGCAAAACCGTCTGCGCATTCACTACCAATATAGCAACTGCACACAACAGCCAAGTGAGAATGCAGAATGATGGACAGTCACCATTAGTAATGGCATTACCCCAACAAGCTGCTGTCACTGGTGTTGCCACAGTATGTACCGATATGACAGCAGACAAGACCACACAATATATCGTGCACACATACATACAAGGACCATTCAAATAAACAATTGGCTCCATAGCTAGACGCCGAGTTTTCAAATTAATGAACTGATAACGTCACTGTTTTATTGAATACAGACAGTATTGTATCACAAGGAAATACTATATAGGTTTCTTTAAAGGCCAGCTGATCCAACATAGCTGCATGTTTTTGAAGTAAAATAAAAAAAAAAAAAAAGGCTTTGGATGCTGTCTGTTTTTTTGTTTCGTTTTTTCTGGATGATATTTTTTTTTTTATGTAAGTCATGCCGTGACAAAGTCTACTGTGGTAGCACACTTTTATATACACAATACACAGAAATGCGTTATGTTATTCATTCTACTCACCCATTTGAACATCATGATTAAGCCCAGTTTGTAAGGTTTTGAGTGTTGCCGGAATGGATTTTTTTTCGTTATGACATTTTTTTTTTTTTGTAAGAATAATAATTAATTCTAAATATGCTCCTAAAATGTTAATTGTAGCCTACTAAGATTTCTCAATAAATGAGCAGTCTCTGTACAATTAGCAACATCGACATTTAGCAGAGTGGACAGCTGCATAAAAAAGGCAAGAAATTACAGTTAACAGAACTGTTTGTCCCGCCTCAGCTAACTTATGATTGTACTGCTGCAGAGAAAATACAGGTCTTTGATTGGTTGATCGTATCACTGGTCTGGCTTTAGAAAAATGTTAGCTTGCATTTCACAGCAAGATTGCCCTAAAGGTGTTTGGCACGCCGAACTACAGCTGCCCACCCCTACACCCGTAATGCATAGCAACCTATGGAATAGCCAAGTAAAGCAATGGGCCGCAAGATGGGTGTATGACGTATTTATACAAGTCATTTACAGATGTGTGTCAACACACAGCAAAGATAACAGGCAGGACCCCCCTCCCCTCTTCTTCCTTCTCTCAATCTTCATTTCCATACTTTGATGGTACACGTTGGATGCCGATATGCCTGTGGAGTAGTGAAGAACACATATAACTGTATATTTAAACACAATCCCGCTGTCCATCATATCAATACAATAGTGATAAAACACGTAACTCATCCACCCATCCAGTGTGTGCGGATGGGGGTGTTGGGGTTCTGTATTATTGTACATTTGTATTATTGTATCCAACTGCAGAGTGGACTGTTACTCCGACACTATTTGAGACAGCGGTGCGTAGTTATTGGAACTAGCGCATCGCAATTATCGCTCAGATATTGGTATATTCAGATGAATTAAGGCTTTTGCTCAATTCAAATTTGATTGCGCTATGTGCATATTGAATGTCCAGCTAGAATACATTTGCATTTGTATTACCATATGCTAATAGGACCATATTAAAGGAACAGAGGTGCTGGACAGAGGTGAGTGCATGTTTCCACACTTGTCTGTTGGGCATGGGAATACGCTATAAACATCACTATGATATAAACATGTTATAGGTCTCTCTCTTTCTCTATATGTATCTCTATCACTGTTGATCTACTAAAAGACATAAAAATAAAAAAAAATATGAAGATATTGCATAGTCGGCAACAAGTTTGGGGTCATACAAGTACTAATATATTTGTGCACAATTTTTGCAAAGACATTGTTGGGCACACAAGCCATTGTCTTATATATTATAGATTATAAAACGACGACTAGTGTGTCTAGAAAAAAAAATGGTTTTCTGAATAAGGTGTTTAGAAGGGCTAGCATTCCGATAGTATCCTAATACTAAGTGGGTATTCGGTATCAGGTTTTCGGAATACAGGTATCCAGAATATGGAATGATTCATTCGGAATACCCTATTTACATGGCATGGAATAGCTATTAAAATTTCCCACTATTCCGAATACAACTGGAATCCTACCTGCATGTAAACGCAGTGACTGATGATTAAAATAGAGCAGTGTAGCCTATTTACCAAGGAGGAATGCATTCAGGTTGTTTCCTGACTCAAATGCACTGCAGAATTTGGACTGATGCCAGATGTACGCATCATGAGCCACCCACCCTCGGGTACTGTGCCAAGACATTGATAATGCAACCTGTTGCAGAACAGACAACCTGCATATTGAGGTAGTAGTAGATCTTGTGGTTCATAAAGGCTGCTGCTTCCACCCCTGCAGGTGCCTGGATAGCAATATGGGTGCAGTCAATTGCACCTACCACGCACGGCAGGTGTGCGACCTCAGAAAAACCCTGCATTATCTCCTCCGTTTGCTCTGGTACTGGGGAATTTAATATGTTCCTCAGCACGTCGCAGCAACGTGGTTATGAATCGGTTCCTTCTGCTCTGACAATGTTCCCCAACTCTGAGGATTGGTTTTTCCAGCAGGACAATGCTCCATGCCACACAGCCAGGTCAGTCAAGGTGTGGATGGAGGACCACCAGATCAAGACCCTGTCATGGCCAGCCCAATCTCTAGACCTGAACCCCATTGAAAACCTCTGGAATGTGATCAAGAGGAAGATGGATGGTCACAAGCCATCAAACAAAGCCGAGCTGCTTGAATTTTTGCGCCAGGAGTGGCATAAAGTCACCCAACATCAATGAGAAAAACTGGTGGAGAGCATGCCAAGACACATGAAAGTTGTGCTTGAAAATCAGGGTTATTCCACCAAATATTGATTTCTGAACTCTTCCTAAGTTAAAACATTAGTATTGTGTTGTTTAAAAATGAATCTGAACTTATTTTCTTTGCATTCTTTGCAGTCTGACAACACTGCATCTTTTTTGTTATTTTGACCAGTTGTCATTTTCTGCAAATAAATGCTCTAAATGACAATATTTTTATTTGGAATTTGGAAGAAATGTTGTCAGTAGTTTATAAAATAAAACAAAAATGTTCATTTTAAATGCACAAACACATACCTATAAATAGTAAAACCAGAGAAACTGATAATTTTGCAGTGGTCTCTTAATTTTTTCCAGAGCTGTATGTATGTATATATATATATATATATATATATATATATATATATATATATATATATATATATAGAAAAATAACAAACCCTCAATTTAGGGGCCAGGTAGTAAAGTTTTAAAAAGTACTTTGACCCCTCCCAAAAAAAAGAAAATTCTTAAACAATTTTCCTACAACGATGCATAAGCTTTTCTTCATTGCTTAATTTCTGCCATATGGCTTTCTTCACTTCTGCTTCTGTGCAGTTCAATGTCTTTGTGGCATACACTAAAAAAATAACAACATTAATATTTATATTAAAATAGGCACACAGATTTAGTAAAATGTTTTAAAAGCTTCACTCTTTTTAAAAAATTGTCATTTTTGTGCAGTATAATTTAATCAAAACAGATTGTTACTATGATCATATGAAATCTCCATTGATATCTTTCCTCCCTATTGATTTTATTCAGTATATTTGGGTGGAAAAAATCATAATATAACAATAACAAATACAAAGGTGATAATGACATTAAAGCCCAAATGATATGTTCTTCACAGTATTCCAGTTTTAGGAGATTAATGTGACCAACTCATAACAAATGCCAGCCAACCATCCTCAGCACTCTGTCATTCATTTTAAACTTGTAAACTCACAGAGCTTGTGTTATTATTTAAAATATTTTTTAGACCTTTTTAAATACAAACCATTGATTCATTTTATCTTGACATCTGTTTCCCTCTTATTGACTTGTTACTGAAACGATGATGAATGTTATGTTCAATAACATTATATATATATATAATATATATATATATATATATATATATATATATATATATATATATATATATATATATATATATATAAAATAGTATACTTTGCATATCTAGTTTATAACAAATTGTTGCGGTCATATTATTTTTTTCACAATAACAAATACTAATTTATTAAGTATTGTTATTTGTTAGCATGTTTAATACCAAATAGTCAATGCACAGCAAAGATAAAACCCACAACCAATAGCATCAACGACCTGTTTGTCCAGTTTTTCTTTTCTTAGTTTCCCTTCTTTAGTTGCATGACTGCTGTTCCCGTCAAAGAACACTGGGCCAAAATCCCTCTGGGAACCAGAACAGTTAGCAAGTCTGACACAAGTTTAGTAGGGGTCTTGTGGCTACATCCTTGCAATTTTGCTTTTTATTATTTTAAAATTACGGTCCACTTTCAACATATTAAATTACCTTTATATATATATAATATATATATATATATATATATATATCTATATATATATATATAGTTACATGGTGATGTACCACTACCACTTTACAGATGCACAAATTATTTTATTTTTACTGTTGGAAAACTAAAAACTGTTCCGATCCATAAACAAAAGTAATCTGTTCTATCATGGTTAAAGTGTAATACAGCGTATTACATACAGTACAGCGGGGTGTAAAACTAATTTCTAAGAGGACAAAGTGTATCCTGGCTTTCACTGGACCTGAGATCTCAATTTCTGCATTGATCTAATTATTTTATGATTTAAACACATTGAGCGTCCAGCTGAAACATTTTAAAATGGTGGCAGGTACTCAGTGGCGAAAAAAGTACTTTATGGAAAGCTCTCCCGCTGTATTGTGCGCATTCGTTTTTTTTTTTTTTTTTTTTTGTGTGTGTGAATGACAGGTCACTGTGAGAGGTAACAGCTGGACGTTTTAGTTAACAGTGTTTAGAAATTAGAATTTAAGAGTTATGTTTTTGTGCACGTTGTACTGGGTTTTAATAAGAGACATGTACTTCGTTATTGTTTGATGACCAACAAAAAAAAATATTTCTAAAATTTTCAATTTACCAAGGTACCTAATTTAATGGTTTGATAAAAACGTCTGTTCTTGCAAATTATTTTATTTACTAAAGTTAAAGTGTTTCAATTTTATTTTCACTGAGTGTATATGTGATTTACATATTTCACAATATTTTTTCAAATGAATAAAGAATGTTGCAGGTTTAAACATATAAAATGTTGTTCATTTTAAATTTTCCCAAGGAGTATTAATAGTGGGTCACAGTGCCTAATGCAGCTGAACAAGTGGGCCTCAGGTAAAATAAAAATAAAAAATAACGTTAAGTTTGGGAACCTCTGGTATAGAAGATGGAGCCAGCACAAAAACATTTCTATTTTTGTTAGTTTTTTTCGTTAATTTTTAATTGTTTACATGTTTGGTGTTTTTAATAACACTTTGTAGGTATGTGTTTATAAATGTATTGTAATTATATTTTTATTGACATTTTATATTATTCAGATTATATATTTCATTGTTAAAGATGTATACAAGAAAACCAAACAACAAAATGAAGTGGTATTAAAAATTAAGATATGTAATAAAGCACATAAAGCCATACATATAAAGAACTTACTCTGACTCAGATTGACGTATTAAATGGCTGAAAAAAAGGAAAACAGTACTAATTCAGTTCGTAGCAGGTTTAAAGTGTTTTTCAGGTTTTGTTAATAACTTATATATAAAGAAAACAGGATTACAGTACATATTTTAATATAATTACTGTAGAACAAGTTCCATCCGGGTATTTTAGCAAAATAGTTAAACTGGCCTAATACCTATACCCGTTGCTTGCAAAAATATACAGCTTACAGAGGGAACGTGTTTCTGTGCAGCACCCACCGGAAGCAGACGGTATTGATATAGCGGAACTCCTGCCTATGTTCCGGTCTCTATCGTGTCAGCCTTTGGAGGAAGATGGTGAGTTTGAAAAAGCACCGTACTTTTGGATCTTAAAACATCTACATGTTAACATGGTTTATGGCACCAAATATGTTCCCCAATTGTATAATAAAACATAAGAATGTGATATTCCATGTTATTCCAGAGGATGGTTTGATGTTTTAATATTTTTTAAAGGTTTGAAGTGTACGTGGGTTTGCTGTGTCCCCCAACTGGTTGTGTATAAGCACCGAATAATAGTTTCACCGTAGATTCAGTAGCGCTTTTTTTTCTTTCAATTTTTCTTTTCGATTCAGAGTAAACATAAGTTATCTCTTTTATCGAATTCAACCTATTTTAATTATTAAGTAACTCGGTCGATTAGGCCTGTTTTGGCAAATGCACACTCTGCCATTTCTTAGGGGAGAGTTCATTGTCATTGTCATTCCTTACATAAAATTGATCTCTCAGATACTTGGTACAACTAGTTATTTTAAGTCTGCAATGGGGATAAACATGCGTAATACACATTCTGTTCAGCTCGTACCAAGGGGTGTTAGTGTTTGGTGCGGTATGTAATGCAATGTTATATAAACCAGTGATAGTTTAAAGTCTTGTGTAGAAAATTCTCATGTTGTGGCATGTGTGTCTAGTGCAAATATAGTATAGGGGGCAAGTGAAGTCCGTGCTTAATGTGTCATTTTATAAAAGTCTTATCAGTGATGTTTAAAAATAAATGTCTGAACATATGAGATCAAGTGATTCCAAATTGTTGCTGAGATAAGACTTTTCCATAGCCATTGCAGTGTATTTTTGTTGATACTCTGCATGCAAAACTCAATATTTACATTGTTTTCATTCATCATACAGACGAAGGGAACATCGTCATTCGGTAAGCGTCGCAACAAGACGCACGCACTGTGTCGCAGGTGTGGCTCCAAGGCTTACCATCTCCAAAAATCAACCTGCGGAAAATGTGGTTACCCCGCTAAGCGCAAGAGAAAGTGTAAGTATTTGCTTAGGAATGAATGTGCCTAAACAGCATGTACAGTAAACGTATTGCATGATGGTTTGCCTTGTACGAAAACGTTGGGCTAACCAGCTTGTGATTAGACCTGGTTGCTTGTCATGTATTTGTATTTTGCATCTGCACAGTCGGGTCTGAATCTTTTTGGTTAGCCCATCAAATATCAAAAATATATATTGTAATAAGCCAGTGACAAATTATGTTAATGTAATTGTTGCTATAGAGCCTGGGATTTTGGACTGGTACTATAATGACCATTCAGATGTTCTCTGTAAACAAGATTTATTTGTTTCTACTAAATGGAATATAACATGTAATTTCTAGCTTTTCTTATGCAGATACAACACTTTAAAACATGCCAACATGTGTGCATTGCAGTTTGGGTGTTCTTGCAAATTGAACTTTTGGGGGTGGGGGGCAGGGTAAAAACCAATATGAAGTGATGAGATGTGCTCTTTAATTACTGGGATATTGTACAAGACTCCAGTTGTCTTATTCAGTATATGCAAAGTTTTGTTGATTTTAGGAATAGCTGTTTTTTGTTTCTATACTACATGCAAGCATCCAAATGAGTTTTACACTAGTTTATAAGATGCTGGATTGCCTAGTAGTTTTTCCCTGCTGTGTGTCTTGTGGTTCAAAGATTCTTAAACAATTTCTTTTTTTCTGTTGACAGACAACTGGAGTGCCAAGGCCAAGAGACGTAACACCACTGGAACAGGACGTATGAGGCACCTGAAAGTCGTGTACCGCAGATTCAGGTGAGTTTTAGTTCATTTTTGTATTCTAGCAGTTAAGGAAGTGTGGCCTGCAAGGATGCCCAGGGTGTTTCATTGTTGTAAGACGCTACATTGAATAGCTTTTAATAGATGATGCGTACATTCTAAAAATATTACTTTTGAAAACTGGTATATTTCTGACTAACAGTAAAGTATTAGTTAGGTTTTTCGTCTGCCTAAAGTGTGTGAGCATGGGGCGAAGTTATTTACTGCTATCAGTAGTTCTTTGCCAAGGTCAAAAATAAAGGACCTCTTAACCTATGCAAACACTATTCTCTTAAACTGTAAGATTATATGTTTGAGGCCAGACTGGTTTACCCCTTCAAAATAGTTACATGTACGCCCGCCCCCATGTTGTGTTCCTCATGTGTGCTTTGTGAACATCCAATTGAATTGAACTTAGATTTTTGTAAGTTGGTTACCAAAAGCAATGTGTCATGAGTCTTGTCCCTGTCCTGTTGGGACAGGATCTTGCTTTTTGCTTGTCTGTGTGATAACTGAAAGCGATATTGCATCAGTACTGGAAACTAAACTGGCACTCTAGAATATTGGTTTGGCCATTCAGCTTATCAGTGATGTCTCAAAATAAATGTCTGAACAAATGATATCACAGTGATTTTTCTATATATCTTTACTGAGATAAGCTGTAAATGCCACAAGCAAATGTTTGGATCTTTATAGACTAGTGTTCTAATAGCCAATTTATTTTGCAGGAACGGATTCCGTGAAGGAACAGCCCCCAAGCCCAAGAGAGCTGCTGTTGCAGCGTCAAGCTCCTCTTAAAGATTTTGGTTAAATAAAATGTCCTGTTAAAAAAACAAACATTGCTTGTATTCTCTTTATTGCCACTAGCATCACCATTGAGACCACAGGGACAAACTAAGATAATGACGTGATTCAGAGCAACTGGCATCATTAATGGCATCTGTTTGAATATTAAACTGTTTGTTAAACTGCTTTAAATGTGATACGTATAGATTATTTTTTTCTAACTAATAACTGCAATCTCAAACATCTGTGAGGCATTTCAGAGTAACTACACTGGTTAATTATTTAACTATGTAAAGAGAGCAATTTTAAGCTGATATCAATCTCCACAGGCCAGATTGGTTGCCTATGAGTAAGCATTCTAGCAGTGTTTTTTTTTTTTTTTTTTTTTTTTTATCCAGTGGGTTTTAAGATAAAAACAGCAGTTCTTAGCCTGTAAGACTTAGTGTTTAACAGAGATTGCTCTGTATGTTCACCATACTGCAATAAAAAAAAAAAAAAAAAAAAAACTGTCAGGTTGAAAACTAACATTGAAAAAAGTTTTTACAAGTTAAGAACTAAGAAATAGTAACTAATAATGTGGTGGCACGTCAGTCTGGTGAATATAGTATCGTATTCAGTTCTATGTTGCAGGCTGATATCTGCTCCCAAGAAGGGACCATTGCTGCTTATGTAGGGCTTACCATATTGCATCAGTCATGGGGTACGGAAGCATGTGAAACACAGTACTTGTATAATGCTTTTAAGACAATAGTATAGCACAATGTGAAATGAGTTGCTGTTTATTGGATTCGGCTTTGTAGAAAGTACACTTTTTTTTTTTTATTATACAGGGCAATTAGAATTAAGTTTTATATCTCTGATGTGGTACATTTGACTTTCTAATCATGCTGTATTAGATAATGTGCCTAACTTCCCCTCGCCTCCTATACCTGGGTAGAGATCTTGGTAAACTGACAAGCTCGCTATATATATCACTTATTGGTTCTACAAGGTGGTTCTTCCTCTGTATACCAAATATTGGTGGTTGTGAAACAGAAGGATTATGTGACATGTGAATTGAATCTATGCAATCTGAAGTTGAATTGCTCTGAAGGACCAGTGTAGTGCACCTCTGTAATAAGGCTAGGCTGCCTTAAAAGGACATGAGCTAAACTATTGACTGCTGTCCTACAGTGGTTGCCTGAAAACTTGTGTTGTATTTAAGACGCAGCCCAAACCTCCCACCCTCAATTTGAGGGAAACATTAAACCTCAAATAAAGATGCATTACAAAGATACAACCTTAATTATGCATTAGAAAACAACGATGGGAGGTAGTTTGCGGCTGCCTGCTGTCACAGGACATTACAGTTATGCGCTGCTCATTTCCAGGCATGATTACTTGCCTGTTTTTCTCCTTTTTGGTGAACTGTGGTATTGCTAGGCATGTTGAAAAATATGGGGGTCTGATCAGCATTTCAGATCTGTCCAAGCTGGTTCTGTTTGGTAGAACAGTGACAAATAATGAAAAGCTGAAAATATAAAAGCTTTTCAAATTCCTCAGGAAGCTAATGACGCTCCTTTGAAAATGTCTGCCTGTATGTCATGGATGATTTGAGATCGGGCACTGACGTTTTTGTTTGTCTTTTCTCAGTGATTTTAATACATGCAGCACTGTACTCAAATTTAAGACGCAGGCCATTTTTAAGAAGAAAAAATTGGTTTCAAAAGTGTGTCTTAAATTCAAAGTAATACGGTATTATCTTATTATCTTTTAAACTTACAGTGCCGCTTAAGCCCAAACCAAATGTTTAAACATGAGAAGCTTTTTTTTTTTCATTGTCAGGAAGTCTAATTGGGCAATTTGGTGTGGAATGATTTACTGTATCTTTGAACTTATTTAACTCCCACAGTTGAATGCTGACATTACCTACTGTCCAAGATACTGGAACTGTTTTTTTTTTTTTTCTGGACTAATACAATGATTTTTAGATAGTTTTTCTATAAGAAAAGTGATAAATTAGCTAAACAGCAAGATGTTCTTAAAAAATCAGTGCATATTGCAAAAAAAAAAAAAAAAAAAAAAAAAAAAAAAAACCTGCACAACTGACTGTTGTCTGTATATTTGCAATACACGAATTCATTATGTTGCAACACAATTTTAAATTGATATTGTATTGTGGAGGTAAAGGAAGCAATCCGGGCAAGTATTCTGGTCTCAAATGTACGGGTTACTTTACAAGAACGAGCAGTTCAATAAAAAATAAATGCAATACCCCCCTTCCGTTCGTCTGCCTTGTTACAATGTGTTAACAATGTGTCCTTCAGCTCAGACAGACAGGGTTCTGTGCTTGGCTAAAGCTTATTTCAGATCAGTCCAAAGCATTTCTATTGGATTGAGATCTGATGATTGCTAAGGCCATTTCAGAACTTTGTTTTTTTCAAGAACGTCAGCGTTGACTTAGCCATATGCTTTCCTTCACAGTAACATGTTATGCAGAAGTAAATTACATTTTTGAGTTTCTGGATCAGGGATAGTGTAGGCATGCCGCTTTCAGTCTCACTTCCTCGCTGCCTTCTCTTCTGCCGTTACTTCTTGCCATTCCTGTGCCAAGCAGAGCACAGCATTCAAAATCTGGGGTCGCTGCTGCCACAGGTGGCGCCTCAGCTCTCTGGTCCTGAGTGATTCGATTAACTGTAGACTTGCCTGCTACTCTTGCTTGGCAGGAGAGGACCTCACGTAGGCTATGCGACTCTCCCATTTCAGATCCGAAGCAAGGTTGGCCAGGCTCTCCCTTGGTTGTCACAGTAGGCTCCGCAGCATCTGCTTCAGCCTGTCAGATCATCAAGGCCCACAAAGAGGTGTGCATGGGCTTCACTTTGCGCCGTGTAGCTCCCCAGGCTCCCTGGGGGAAGGTTCAGCAAACAATAAATTAACTTACAGGAGAAATGCTCTGGTCTCTTCCAGCCCCCCTAAACCCCAAGGAGAGGTCTTACTTTCTTGTATGGGATGGCACATTGTTTATACCAGTGTAGTGATGTTGTCCAACGAAGTTGACAGTTTGTGAAACAGTAAAGTGAAGTACAGTATCAGTATAACCTTTGAAACACATTTCGTATACATTGCACAGCTTGGTTCCAGATGGAGAAAAGTAAATTCTGCCCAGCACAATAAAGACTAGAACGATTTATTTAACAAGCAATTTGACATATTATATCTAAGTCAACAAGCTGTTGTCACGATGGGTACTGTTCCAATACAGTACACTTTTCAGGTAACGATAGGGCGCACCAAAAGTAGAACACCGTTTTGAATGTTCTCAACTCTGAGTAGATCACAGTGAAATGGGTAAGAATTGTAATAATAATAATAATAATAATAATAATAATAATAATAATAATAAAATAAGCAAAAAAAAATCGAATCTTTTGTTTTATAGGATGTTACTATGAACCTTTGGGTCACGTGGAGGGAACGACACTGATGTTTATTCGTTCATTCAAATACGGTATTTATTCTCACATGGCTTCCGGATGTCTCCAGCGCCGGCTTCCTGTTTATATAACGTCACTTCCGTCTGCCCGCTTAGTTGCAGGTAGTGCTCCTGCGGGAAGATGGCGACGGATAAACAGAAACATGAAGGCAGGGTAAAGATTGGACACTACATACTCGGGGACACCCTTGGGGTCGGCACTTTTGGAAAAGTTAAAGGTAAATGAGGTACAATGTTGGCATAAGAGCTAGGCTTGTTTGTATTGCTGTGGTAACAGTACTGCACTGCAGTGGTTCCTTTGCTGTGTGCACGAACATTACGTTGCTGGCACAATGCTTATTAAAACAAAATTATTTGCGCATGTTTAAACGTGTACTGCTTGATTTGGTTTTGTATTTTATGGCAAGACGTTTGGACTTGAGTGGTTGCTGTCTAATTTGGTTGTGCAGTTGTTGCTCTAAGCTACAGACTTTAAACTCCGTTACTATCTGTATTGCATAAACCAGGCAGAGGTTTACAAAACCATTAATGTATTGGCTCAAGAGTTGTATTGTTAAGATGTGTGCGTCGCAACGATTACCATTATTTTAGATACTAGGGGAAACATGAAACCAGTTGTCATAAATGATCGTTAATACGTTGTGTTGTAAAGATTTACTGAATTGCAAGCATGATTTGAAACCTGGAAAACTTTTTAATTAATATGTATTGCCACCCTTTAGGTGTTAGAAGCGATTTTCATCTTCGGTGTGGCCATTTCGAAATGTTAAGGCATTTGCAAGGTGTGCTTGGGCTGATTGTGCAAGTGACTGTGTGTGTAGTGCTGCTATGCATTTGTCGTGGGCTGTGACAACAGGAAGTTTTGTGGATAAACAACAATTTGAAGAATAACTATACGAAAAAAAGGTACAACCCCCGTCACTTCAGTTATGTTTGGTAAAATGCTCAGTTCTGATAAATAACGAGAGTAGTAAAGTTTTGACTTTTTCAGACATTGGATAGAAGGTGTGGTATAGTTTCGACCGCCATAAAATAAACATTCTTTTGTTGCCATTTTAATTGCAGGACATGTACAAGTTACAGTGGGCGCTTCCATAACAACTGTGGGATGATTACTTTTTTATGTATTTTTTTTTTTCTGATACTTTGTCTTCATGATTTAGAATAACTACATTTTGAAATATCACTGTACATTATCATTAAGCTCCATTATTTCCTATGGCAAACGGCCAAGCCATCCCTTGGCAACATTTAGATTTCTGTATCCCAGCCAGACAACTCGAGGAGGGGAGGGGGGGAAATACAAAATATGTGAATTAGTTTGAATGTCATTCTCCTGTAAAATACAATTTCAAAATATATCCAAACTGATATTAGAGTTTAGCCTAGCTTTTCATAATGTTTAAGAATAGTGATTTATTGACTTGGGATTGGTTTCCTATTGTATATCATTCTGTAACTGTATGATGTGGACAGGCACTTTATTAAATAGTGCTTGGTCATTTTGCATGCTCCAGTTGTCTACTGCCAGTGCCTAACATTTGCTGCTAGTCAGCTGAAATGTTTGATTGCTTTCCTCTGAATCATTAAATTCTAAAGTTTCCTAGGCTACCCAGGGTGTCATAGCTACTGCTGCATCCCATTTGGTTTCAACTTATAACTGTCCTTGCCTTTGAACATAGCTTACCAGTGGGCAAGCTAATGCCAGGGCTAACAAAAATAGTTATTTCTGTGCTGTGATTGATTACTTAAATTGCTATAGTGTATGGGTCACAAACTCATAAGCTATTTTATTTTAAGTGTTCCCTTTTGCATGCATAAATAGCAATCTACTAACAATAACAGTGTGTGTGTGTATATATATATATATACACACACACACACACACACACATACACATACATACATACATACAGCTCTGGAAAAAATTAAGAGACCACTGCAAAATTATCAGTTTCTCTGGTTTTACTATTTATAGGTATGTGTTTGGGTAAAATGAACATTTTTGTTTTATTCTATAAACTACTGACAACATTTCTCCCACATTCCTTATAAAAATATTGTCATTTAGAGCATTTATTTGCAGAAAATGACAACTGGTCAAAATAACAAAAAAGATGCAGGGTTGTCAGACCTCAAATAATGCAAAGAAAATAAGTTCATATTCATTTTTAAACAACACAATATTAATGTTTTAACTTAGGAAGAGTTCAGAAATCAATATTTGGTGGAATAACCCTGATTTTCAAGCACAGCTTTCATGCGTCTTGGCATGCTCTCCACCAGTCTTTCACATTGATGTTGGGTGACTTTATGCCACTCCTGGCACAAAAATTCAAGCAGCTTGGCTTTGTTTGATGGCTTGTGACCATCCATCTTCCTCTTGCTCACATTCCAGAGGTTTTCAATGGGGTTCAGGTCTGGAGATTGGGCTGGCCATGACAGGGTCTTGATCTGGTGGTCCTTCATCCACACCTTGACTGACCTGGCTGTGTGGCATGGAGCATTGTCCTGCTGGAAAAACCAATCCTCAGAGTTGGGGAACATTGTCAGAGCAGAAGGAAGTTTTCTTCCAGGACAACCTTGTACTTGGCTTGATTCATGCGTCCTTCACAAAGACAAATCTGCCTGAATCCAGCCTTGCTGAAGCACCCCAAGATGAGTCCAATTTTCAGCTTTGCCCAACACCTGGTTGTCTAATGGTTAAACGGAGACCTGGAGAGGCCTACAAGCCACAGTGTCTCGCACCCACTGTGAAATGTGGTGGAGGATCGGTGATGATTTGGGGGTGCTTCAGCAAGGCTGGAATTGGGCAGCTTTGGCATGTACATTGTAATTACAATTAATTACAAATTACACAATTACAATTATGATTATTATAGTGATTATAGAGAGTATGTTGTTGCTGCAGCCTAGTACGTATGTGATTTACTGTGTAATTTATTGTACCTTGCCCACAGTATTAGATTCATCATACAATGGTCCAGCAAAATCGCCTACACTAGAACAAAGTTTCCGCTGTTTTTTCCAGTAATTGGAAAGGGTCAAGTTGCCTTTAGATCCTTTACAAGAATGGTGAAGAAATTGAAAAATAATATGGGAAGTTATCAGCCTTTGTTAATGTGCATGTAGTGAGGCCACAATATTTAATTGGTTTTATAATCAGTAAGTCACTACACTATTGTGACATGTTAGGAACAGGTGATACACACAGTTGTGCTTAATTTAACCTGGGGTCCATTTGGACTCCTTGGTGCTTTAGTATCAGTTATTATGTGGATCTAGTGACTTGACTTTTGCTTCCTTGTAGGTAGCTGTCAGGCACCCATCATGTTACACTATGCAAAGGATAATTATAGTCCAGGTATGCTGGTTGAATTTCCCAATTTGTTTCAGGTTTGGCATCCATATGTACACCAGGCGTAGTGTATCAGCAGGCCTGACCTTCTCGTGCACCGTAATAGCTAGCTTCCTTAAGACTTGTTTGAAAACACAGAATTGGTGCTTTCCAATGATGTATGCCCTGAACAGACGTTCCTAAGCGAAACTACAGCAAACAGTAACTAAGGCTTGAGTCATGTGACATGAGTCGGCGCCTAAGTCGTTTGTTGCCTATTACTCGGTCGCTTCTACAGATATCGCTTGGGTTTCAGTGTCATCTAAAAGTGCAGGCTTTGTGCTTTCCTGTGTCAGGCATGCCTGTACGCTTACTTTCTACCACCCCTTCATTCACTGCTCCAGTGCTGCGACGTGCAGCATATCGGTAGGGAACTTGAACTCAAAAACGCAAAGAGCTAGGAACACAGTCAATATACCAAATGAAAGAGGCGGCTTGGGGCTTTCCAATAATATCTCATGACATGTTCCTAGAATAAACTACAGCATCCAGAATACAGCGGTGCCTTCACTTGCTAGGAGATGGCTGTGCACATTGGGCGTCTTATCCATTTTGCATAGCATAAACATTCATTAATTTACTCCAGTTGTTATATATGTTTTATTAATGGGGTCCGGTTGAACCCCAGGTTACCAGGAAAGTCAGTTTTCCAACATGTCCTTATGAGGGTTGATTGCCTAGTTTTTGGAGCGTAGGCACTAAGACCCTTGTGAATTCTGAGACCTACAATGTGAATCCCTGCCAGCAGCTAAACTTTAAAATTGTACAATAAATCAATGGTTCTATAGTAGACCACTTATTACAAATTCAGTGTCAAATTCTCTTTGGTTGATTAATAGTGCTAAGATGTACGGTAATGAAGGACAAATAAGGGGCCTAGTTTAATCTAAGTTGTTACGTTTTACACCAGATGGTGTAGTGGTTTATGAAATCCACTGGAAAGGTACTTTTACATCCAACTATTAAACAGTAGTGAGTATATACAGTACTGAAAAGCGTTATAAAGTTGTTTCTTAAACCTTATGTCCAATCCGTTGTTTTGATTACCAAACTATTTTTCTCTTTCAGTTGGAAGACACGAGTTGACAAAGCACCAAGTTGCTGTGAAGATCTTGAACCGACAGAAAATCCGCAGCCTCGATGTAGTTGGAAAAATTCGCAGAGAGATTCAGAACCTCAAACTTTTTAGGCATCCACATATAATTAAACTGTGAGTTGTATTTAAATGTGAATGTTCATTAAACAAGTAACATTGATTGATATTGAGCATTGTACAGAAGCATTACTGTTTATCCATGTGGTATTGGATCGATATCGTTATTGGCTCAATGATGCAACGTTCTATTTACGGTGTTTTTATTTTTTACCCTGTCATTGTTTTCTTTCAAGGAAACTGCTTGATGCACAATAAATGGTGCAATATCAAACCCACTTTTTTATCCTAAGCAGCATCTTCGTTTGACACAGAGTACACAGCAGGGTGTTGTTGCCTGTCTAGTCATTCACAACAGTGAGTTTATTAAACCATGGCATTGTAAAACCTGTATGTTCTGATATACTTCCCACACAATCCTTTAGTAATGGTGCCTATTACAGGTAGAACAGAACTTCCAGACAGCTACAGCCTACTGTATAAAGATCAGCTCCCTATATTTTAAAGATCTTGTTTATGTAGGCACTGAAAATAACGGTTTGGTTTTAGAATTGAGAGCCTTGCATAAAGTAATGTAATAATTGTTCAAACAACAAATGGTATGAAAGTGGTTTTGTTCCTGCTCATGTTTTTGGTTGTGGATCGTATTCAAGGTTTGAAATGAATTAAATTAGGTGCACTGTGTCAGGTTGTATGTAGCTACCAATGTGTGTGTGTTTTTTTTTAAATTTATTAAATGTTCTAGGTATCAAGTGATCAGCACACCAACAGATATTTTCATGGTAATGGAATATGTTTCTGGTGGGGAGCTCTTTGACTACATATGCAAGAATGGAAAGGTGAGCAAAATATAATTTTTTTAGATACTCTAACTTGCAAGTGTTTAAAATACATTGTACATGCATTTAAAATGTGATTTGTTACATTAATTAATTGCTTTGTTTTCTGCTGGCAGCTGGATGAAAAGGAGAGCAGGCGTCTCTTCCAGCAGATCATCTCGGCTGTTGATTACTGCCACAGACACATGGTGGTGCACAGAGATCTCAAGCCAGAGAACGTGCTGCTCGATGCACAGATGAATGCAAAAATTGCAGATTTTGGTAAGGGGTTTTACAGGGCTATCAGATTAAGATTGCATCTGGAATTGAATACATGATGAAATATTGCTAAACATATTGCAAAAGATATTTAACTGATACAAAAGATGGTTCTCATACTCCTACAGAAAAAGCTATGTGAAATGTGAATTAAAAGCTTAATTGTGTTTAAGACCCTCTGATTTGAGACCCTCTGGGACACAGTGTAACATGGTCAATAAGTGACATTGATGTGTGTTACCCACTAGAGCTTGGGAGTGTGGATGTAAATTATAGTATAAAATCAATGTTAAAACTGTATTGGCTATCACTAAACGTGGGTTTGTTTTCAACTGACCTACCTAGTTAAAGTAATTTGAATATGGTACTTGTATGATCAGTATTGTTAAAATCCTGTTGGATATTTAAGAAGATGAATGAACAAGCCAATTATGCTAAATAGGTAACATGTTTTTGTATTGAAATGCCTAACTTTTCACACAGTGATCAGGTCTTCCAATTTAATGAAGAATTCTGCAGTCATTAGTCTATGTAGCTAACTAGTGTTCTCAATTATATTTTTTCCATCTGATCCCCTTTTTTCTCATCAGGTCTTTCAAACATGATGTCAGATGGGGAGTTTCTAAGAACCAGTTGTGGTTCTCCAAACTACGCTGCTCCAGAAGTTATTTCAGGAAGGTATGAAGGTTTTTCTTCTTGACTGGACTATTTTTTACTTAATGGTTTAAAACCGACCCCTGTCAATATCCTGACTAACTTTACAATGTGTTGGATATTTTGAAGTATATGTTATTATTTTTAGTGCCTTAGTGCATAATAACTAAAAGCTTGATTACCCTAGGTTTGATGGTTAGTCCTAGGTCATTATTAGTAACCAAGGTCTGCAGACCATACTGTAAAGTAGTGTGGGTGTACTGGAAATCACACAGCAAATAAAGTTTATGGTGGCAGGACTTATGAAATTGAATCGGTTTTTTGTATTGGGCATGGTAGGGTTTAAAATCCAACTTCTTTGGGGTGATTTGACGTAAATTATGAGTGTAAGTGTGAGTAAGATCCTCTCAAATGCCTCTTGTTTAATTGGGACATCCGCTTATTCAGGATGTTTATACAGCTCCCGAGAGGTCCCGATAATGGTGCAGACTCTACTTTGAACTTCCTGCTGTTAATATCTCAAAAAACACAGGGTCTTTTATAGCTGGTACACAGTTGTATCAATATGATGTAAGCTGCCATTTATAATTGATGGGGAGCTGTAAGTGTTTTAATGACCTTTTTCTTTCAGGTTATATGCTGGTCCAGAGGTGGATATCTGGAGCAGCGGGGTGATCTTGTATGCCTTGCTGTGCGGGACTCTCCCATTTGATGATGATCATGTGCCAACCTTGTTCAAGAAGATCTGTGATGGCACCTTTTACACCCCACAGTACCTGAACCCCTCTGTTACTGGCCTTTTGAAGCACATGCTTCAAGTGGACCCCATGAAGAGAGCTACCATAAAGGAAATCCGGTAGGGTCAAATCAAGTCTATTGTGATGGTTATGCATGTTGGGTAATTAGTTTGCTCTCCAGCTGAGGTTGATTTCAGGGCTGGCTTTCTGTTTGGAACCCAAATAAATTTCTGTATTTGTATTTAAAAAAAAAAAAAACAACAGACAAACATCCAGTTAGTTCTATACTTTCACTGTTTCGGGTAATAAAAATGATATATACTGCTGGTTATATTTAAAAAGCAAAAAACAAAACTGTGCCTAATTTTATTTTTCTTGCAGAGAGGATGAGTGGTTCAAACAGGAACTCCCTAAATACTTGTTTCCTGAGGATGCAGCCTACAGCAACACCATGATCGATGATGAAGCCCTCAAGGAAGTCTGCGAAAAGTGTGAGTGCACTGAGGAGGAGGTGCTTAGCCTCCTGTACAGCCGGAATCACCATGACCCTCTGGCCGTGGCCTATCACCTAATTATTGACAATCGGAGGATCATGAATGAAGCCAAGGACTTCTACCTGGCCAGCAGCCCACCAGAGTCCTTCATGGACGAGCACCAAATGGCGGCCTCCAAGCCACACCCAGAGCGAGTGCCATTCGTGGTAGCTGAAGCGACCCCAAGGCCTCGCCACACACTGGATGAACTAAACCCACAGAAGTCCAAGCACCAAGGAGTGCGGCGAGCCAAATGGCATCTTGGGATCAGAAGTCAAAGTCGACCCAATGACATCATGGCTGAAGTTTGCAGAGCAATGAAACAGCTGGACTATGAGTGGAAGGTGGGTTGAGATTTGTTCGATTCCCTAATTGTATGTTTATTGTGAAGGAGCCCTTTAAAAAGGATGGCTTCTGTATACCACCACAGCAGTGCATTGTCTAGGCAGTACTGTATTTTAACCCTTTGCTGCTAACTTGCTCTAATTTCGTAACTTTTGTTACAATGACAAAACATGATATATCTCAGCCGTCCAATCAACTGTATCTTGTTTTTGTTTTTTTCATTAGGCCATAGCCATGGCTAAGGTGAATATCGCCATGTAATTTGTTTAGGGCTGCGGTGGGTGTGGTTGTTTTTATTTGTGTTTAATTTTTGACTCCGCCGTTTTCTGACTTCAATGGGAAATTGTATTGACACTCGGGCGTATGAAGCGTCTATCTCCTGTTCTACAAGCCCAAAAGTCATCGGAAAGCTAAGAACTGGGACTACCTAGTCACTTTTTATTTTTTCATGTTCTTATTATTAAATTACTTCTGCAATGTTTTTCGCCCCGCTGTGTGTGTGTATGCGTGCAGCTGCATGGCACATCAGATGCCGACTAAGACAAAGTAATTACTGAAAAGACATCTAAGATATCCCTCTTATAAATGTTTTACTGTTATTTTTAATTGTACACGTTTTTTTTATTTCATGTCTTGTTTTGAAAATGTTTCTCTGGATGGAGGTGAAAGTAAATGACATCTGTCTGCTCTCTAGCTAGCTAACTTAGTATATTTGCCGTGTCAGTGTTTTATCATTATTTTGTTTATTATTGTTATTAGTGTACTTCGTTTCTGTGTGTGTAAACGATGGGTAAGTATTTAGCTGAAGTCATTACTTTTATTAGCTGTTTATTTTTTTTTTTTTGTTACCCTATACAGTATTCGCAAGTTTCTTCTTTAAAAAGAAAAAAAAGAAAGAAATAATAATAAACCTACTCAACATTTTTTGTGGCTTACAAATTGAGACCTCTACACAAACAATTTCACTTTAAATCATAAACAGGGTTATATTATATTTCTGTTTCTTCAGTTTCACCTTTAGTTCTACATCTGCCATTTTGGCTCTTATATGCACTTTTTTTTGCACAACAAAACTATGTAGCTCAGCAACTGTACAAGCAACTTCAGTTCTGATTTAAATATTTGAAATCCTTGTAAAATTGCACATCTAACAAATATGAATGTGTACATTTCTGAAATGTTGGTGTTATTGTTTATTATTATTATTATTATTATTATTATTATTATTATTATTATTATTAATAATAATAATAATAATAATAATAATAATACAGGCAGTCCTCGCACTTATGACACAATTGGTTCCTGAAAGTCACGTTGTAAGTCGAAGCACATTTTCCCATAGGAACAATGTTATAAATTAGGGTTACGTTCCTGACTGCTTCAGCCAGATAATATAGTTTTACAAACACCCGTTATATTGTTCTCATGCAAATATTTATTTAAATCTTTACACTCAGCCTGGTGATTACGCGTATATCACTCGGACACCTACCTGGCTTGTTTAAAAGTACAGACTCAGGGCTTTCCAATTACGTATTCAGCGTGTGTATGTGGTACTCCTAGCAGGAAATACAATGCTTGAAGTTAAGCCCCTCATCATGTGACAGAGTTCACAGCTTAGGTTTCGTTTTGAGTCTTGTAAAGGGCAAATAAATTCTAAAAAAGAAAAAAACGCTGGAGTAAGTCAGGGCGACCAATGCAGATACTGCAGTTCGGACACCGAGCATGCGCACATGATGCATGGCTCGAGTCTCGCCGTGTCGTAAATGCCGTATCAATATCGTAAAGTCAAAGCAGGGTAATAATGCAAGAGAGTCATAAGTGCCGTGCGTCGTAAGTCGAGGATCACCTGTATTTCATATTTACATTTTTTTTTTTTTTTTATTTGAACCTTTATGACAAAATCAACAAAGGTCTGCTCAATACCTTTCTGTTGATGTTGTGGTTTATGGTTTATTAAACTGCAGGCTCTAAAATAAAGTTGTTGGATACATGCGCAATTTATAGTCATTCCTAGTAGGTGGCATAGGGTTAAATATTGTAGACTGCGTTCACTGTGGCACGGGATACAGTGGATCAGGGACTATACACAAAAATAACTTGGTAAACTGGTCTTAGGTGAGTGGGGGTTCAGATTGAATGGGATGAAAGGACAGTAGTTTTATTGGTGTGCTGGTCTTGAGCGGCAGTTTTCAGTTACATTTAAATTTTTTTTAATTGAGGTGAAAATTGTTTTGGGAAGACTTGTTTTAAAATGTACACATGCTTCACAGTACTGTCGGCGCTGCTTTACGGAGATTCCTCGGGAGAAGTAAACATATCCTGAATAAAGCGGCTGTCCCAATTAAACAACAAGCTTTTGAGACAAGAGTCTTAGTCACACTTTTTTTGGTTTCTAAATGAAAAGAAAAATAATGAAATTGCATCACATCATGATTACATATTAAATACATTATTTAAAATAAGTCTTTTTTTTATTTTTTTATTCCTAAACTAAATGAATTGCAAGAATGAAATTACATCTTATCACAAGGCGAGGCACCTGCCAGGTTGACACGCCATCTTTCTTTGCAACAGCAGCCTGAGAGCACAGGAGACTCCAGCAGCTCCTTCAAGAGTTCAACGTGGTTTACGCAATTTATGCAAGTCGCAGTGTAATCACATACTCACTGCACTGTGCTATGTGAACCTGTCTTGCTCTGAAAAGCGATCTCCGGTCATCATTTGAAAATACTGCCCAGTTAAACGAAGTGACGTCCCAATTAAACAACATAAATAGCATTGGTAGGAACTGTCTCCCAGAGTTGTATCCCATTTAAGCAGAAATCCCTATTATCAGATCCTGGTTAGGCAGCACCGACTGTATATTAATGTATGCAGTCTTACTTCTGCCTCCAGAAGGCTTCTTTGTAATAACAGGCATAATATATTTTCAGTAACCAGTGCCATTTCCAGTGTGGGCAATGTTTTTTTTCAAACATGGCCAGCCTCGGACGTTCTTGTCCTGTGTCAGTGATTATGGTATAGTATTGTGCTGTGTTTTTTTGGGGGAAAAAAAACCCCCAAAAACGTAGCAATAGTATGTTAAGAAAAAAAAAAAAAACTGCCTGAGCATTGGATGCTGCAATTGAAAAAATGTTTATGTTCTGCACAGTGCCTATTAACTGTTTCTGGATTTTATTATTGAAAGAATTTTCTTGTCTTTGTTCTCTCACATGCCGCCACAACTTTTTTTTTTTTTTTTTTTTTTGGCCCAACCTTCGACAGTCACTGCAATAATGATAAAGCTTGATGTGTCGCTCTGTTCCCCTGTCAACTTCTAATCCTGCACACACCTCCCTGATACGTGATGACGTAGTTCCTTTGTGGCCAGATCTGGCCACATGAAGTACGATATAGCAAACCAGGCCAGAAAAAGCAGCCGTGGCCGACCACAGCTGATGTGGCCAGCATGGAAACACCCTTTTTAAAGGGCCAGCGGAAACAGTGTGTTGGTGACAACAGCTCAAAGATTGGTACCAGATAATTGGTCATCTACACTAATGGAGACAGTCGGAGTCAGAAAGATATATAACAATTATTTACATATCAAGGGTAGAAACAATACAAATCAGTATCTTTTTTTTTTTTTAATGCATATCTTCTGGTTCCATAGGTTGCAAACCCATATTATTTGCGTGTCCGGAGAAAGAACCCAGTGACAGGAATGTACACTAAAATGAGTCTGCAGCTCTACCAAGTTGACAGCAGAACTTATCTCCTAGACTTCCGGAGCATTGATGGTAAATATGGGGAAAATAAAATTAGGGAGGCATGAATAAGAGAATATATGTTGCATTAAATAATTATAAAAATTGTAACTTGGATAAAGAATATCTGTTATTTAATGAATATATTTAAACTTTTGCTCAGCAAGAACTAACCCTTGGGACGTCTTGTCTTGTTTACAAGGGGGTCCTTCAGAACAGCAGATGCCTGTAATGGTCACAACTTTGATACTAAACACATAGCCACAAGCTCTTGCACAGATTAGTACCATGTTCTAGAAATAGTTCCTGTTTTGCACGATTCTCTTACACCTGTGTTGTGTCTTTCACGGAAAGGTGTTTCTCTCTTTTTCTTAATTAGATGACATGTTCGAGGCTAAATCTGGAACAGCTACCCCTCACCGGTCGGGGTCAATTGGGAACAATCAGATGACCCTGAAGAATGGAGCTGGTGATGCCACGGTGAAAGGCGAAGATGGGTCTTTAACGTCCTCTTTGACATCGTCAGTTGACTCCGCAAGCGGCGAGACAACTCCAAGACCAGGGAGTCACACAATAGAGTTCTTTGAAATGTGTGCTAATCTTATTAAAATACTTGCACGGTAACTTTTTTGGCATTAGCCTACGAGTGTCTTTACAGCAATAAGCATGCACCAGATTCATGGCTTAATGCTTCCGCCGTGGATGTAGTTGTTGTTTTGTGGCACTGAAGCAGTTGGCCCCAGTAAAGCTGGGTCTAGCTTGGGATGGGAAGGTTATTTAACAATAAATGCTAAGCCACTTTATAGTAAATATAGATATTTTATATTCATATACCTATATCTTGCTGAGGAACTGAAGTGTTAAACTTCCAAAGAAGCTTGCCTTTTCTGCCTTATATTGGCAACAAGGTGAAATATTCACTTATCCAGTGACTTATTTAGATTTGTTTTTACATCCCTGGTTTTAAATTAGAAAATGCTATAAGCTACACACCACACATATATATAATATATATATATATATATATATAATAATATATATATATATATATATATATATATATACGTCGAATGTGTTCCAGTTGTATGTTTTGGATGACAATGCTGTAAAATGAACACTCTCCAGACAGTGTTGAAAGTCACAGTTTGATCTTTAGTTGGTATGCCATATTGTAACACTGCAGAAATGTCTTTATATAAAACATATTTGCCCATAGTTTTTATATATAATGCATACATAGTTTGAATCTGAATACATTCATCAGAGCTTTAAATGGGGATCCAAGATGCTTTTGAAAATATGGATTATAGTGTACATGGACTTTTTTTTTGCATTTTGTAATTTATATAGCTGGATATAACATTTTATCCTTGTACTGAAATGTTTGAAAAAATCATTCCAACCAAATAATATTGGATTCTTTTTTTTTTCCTTTTTAATTTTTATCCGACACAACTATTTTTGATAAAGATGTTTTCCTTTTTAAGGAACAGAAATGATAATTTTGTAGGCTAAACAAATAGTTAAGAGAACTGGTTTCATCACAGGCCATGACAGTTAACTTCTATTCCAAGTTGCTATATAATATCACTCATCACGCTTTTTATATGAATTATTAGCAGCACAGAAATGTGCTTGTCTGTAATTTGCCAGTCTTGTAGAATTTGAAAAGCCTGTCTAAATCAGTGGTGCCTAAGTATGGCTGTGTTTAAACCAATTTTGACCAACCCTGCTGAAAGTCTTAATCTAAAATAACTATTGTTAATCATTTTTATGTAAGTGATAGTTGACATAAATCTAATTTTAGCCTTCTGATTTTTTGCCTGATCTTGCTTTCGCCTTTTTTTCTCCTTGTTTAAAATTAAGCTTGAATATGATTATCCATTTACTTGATTTATTCTTAGAGTTTTTATCATAAGGGTTGGGATTTTTAAAGCAGACAGATCCATAAAAAAATATATAGCCTTTTCTTTATTTTTCCCATGGCAAGGACAAACTAATGATGAAAAACTTTGCCTGGGTTCACAATGCCTTTAACATCTTCCTTTGCAAGCCCCGTGGTGGTTATCTGTAAAGAACTTTGTGAGGAATGCCATTAATTATTCAAACTTTTGCTCAGCAAGTTAGTTGTTGCACAATTTGATCCTGTCCAGGAAGGTTAAATTATGGTGTGCATCCAAGTTCTGTTTTTAAAATGAGAACCACATCTTTGTTTGGTTGAATTGGAGCTAAATATTCTAGGAGAAAACAGCTTTGACAATTGAAGCCCTCTGTATATCTTTAGTTTGTACTGCTAAAATTAAGTTGTATTTAGAGCTACGCATGTACTAAATGATAGGAAGTTCTTTCAGCTATTTAAGGCTGTGAGAGCTACTGTGGTTAACTTATATGCACACTTTTTGATTTGATAAACCAGCCCTTAGATTGCTAGTAAAATACCAATTTTCTTGTAATTTGTGCCAGTAACATTATGAATTGGGTCTGTGGTTCACCTGTCGTATTCTTGAGCATACAGTCAGATGTGTAGTGGTTGACAATAGCAAAACATCCAACATTTATGCAGTTATTTTGGCTTTGATAATCAATCCACAGATGCTCAATAAAATGTTGTGATTGGAAAAAACTTGAACCTATGCCAAAATGGACTGGCTCCCTAAATCATTTTATAAAAACAACTTCAGTAGTACACTTTATACTAAGTATTTTGGGCATGTCATCTTTATTTTTATTTTAATTATCTTTTGTGTTGTGTATTTTTTTTTTAAACACTTGATTGACAGAAATATAGATGGAGTGATACAAATAGGTGACCAGTCAAAATTAATTCTGACACATTGTTAAATTACTTCAATTGGGTTTTAATGTGTAGACCCTACACGATTGACCAATGTAATTTTTACTTTAGGATGTTTAAAATCATATGTGTATAAAACTGCCTAATAAAAAAGAAACTGCACCAACCATCTGCTGGAGTATTTGTCATTAATGTCATACAAGTAATACTGCAAAAATGCATTTTGCAGAGTTATCCATCAGTACCAGAAATGGTGTACCTTTTACCTTCTTGTAACAAGGAGCTGCAGATGCATTTTTCATTTTACCATAATTTTGGAGTAGTCTTAAGTTATGCCACCAAAACTGTCACTGTATACACAAACTTCCTTATATGCTACCAATCCACACGGTTTACTTGTACAGTGGTTTGCAGAAGTATTCACCCCCTGCAAAGCTTTCACATTTTGTTGGAACTTGAGTGTACTGCACAACACTTTCCAATTAGGCTTTACATGTAAAATCTACATAAACTACTCCACGTTGATAAAGTAAAAAGATGCATATAGAATAAATAAGATTTACAGAGAAAAACAGATTCATCTCAGTTCATCTCAACCCCTTTGAACTGCAGCCCTAAATCAGCTCAGGTGCAAATAGTTTGTTTGAAAGGTCACAAAATTAGTGAAATGGTTTCAGCCCGTGTGTACTGAAAGTGGTTTAACTTTTAGATCATTTCTGTATAAAGACTTTTAAGCTACAACTCACACAGTGATCCAACAACCATAAAGCAACCATGAAGACCAAGGAGCATTTGAAACAAGTCACTGATAAAGTGAGTAGTAAAGAGGCACAGAGCAGGAGAAGGGAACAAGAAAATTTAAAAAGGTGCTGATTATCCTTCTCATCACACTGAAGTCCATCATTAACAAGTGGAAGATGCATCATACCACCCAGACAATACCCAGATCAGGTTGCCCTCCCAAACTGAGCAGCCAGGCAAGCAGGAAACTGGTTCGGGATGTCGATGACCTTGAGAGATCTGCAAAGTTGTGTGTCTGAAATGAGAGTCTGTTTACACATCAACAATAAACCGGTCCCTATACAAAACTGGTCTGTGTGGATGGGTGGCAGGAACAAAGCCATTACTCAAAAAACCTCTTAAAGCACATATGGAGTTTGCAAAAAAGCACGTAGATAATACTGCAGACGTGTGGAAAAAGGTTTTGTGGTCATTTGAGACAAACTTTTTGGTCTAAGTTCCAAGTGTTACGTCTGGCACAAACCCAACATTGCACATCACCCAGTGAACACCATCCCAACTCTCAAGCATGGTGGTGGCAGCAGCATGTTATGGGGATGCTCCTCTTCAGCAGGGACTGGGAAGCTTTTCAGGATAGAGAGGAGAATGGATGGTGCAAAGGATAGATGAATCCTTGAGGAAAACCTGTTTGACTCTGAAAGTGGGGAGGAAATTAAATTTTCAGCAGGACTGACCCAAAGCACAAAGCCAAAGCCACACTGGAGTGGTTGAACAAGAAGAGAATTCATGTTATTGAGTGGCCCAGTCAAAGTCCTGGCTTGAAGCCAATCAAAAATTTACGGCGAGACTTGAAAATTGCAGACCATCGACAATCCCCAACAAACTTATCAGAACTGTAGCAATTTTCCTGTGAAGAATGGGCAAAAATTTCACCATCCTACCGTGCAAAGCTAGTAGGACTCATAGCAGTAATTGCTGTAAAAGGTGCTTCTACCAAGTACTGATTTAAGGAGCTGAATACTTATGCAACCAGTAAATTTCATTTTGTACATTTTCTTTGCAAGTATTGCTGACATGTAACCTCCTCCTCATATAACAGTGTTCAGTTTAATCACTACACCTTTGAATAAAAAAAGTTTTCTTTGAAAAACTGCATATTTGTAATTCAACAAAATGTGGTATTGTTAGAGGTGAATACTTCTGCAAACCACTGTGTGTGTGTGTGTGTATATATATATAATATATATATATATATATATATATATATATATATATATATATACACACACACACACACACACACACACATACAGTATATAGTAACTGAGCTTGCAACTCTCTGTGGTTCATTGCCCCTTTAAAACAGGACCCAGGACACAGAAATTGATTTTTCCAGCGCTGACGCGTTATTTTTAATAATACACACAAAATAAACACCTAGCTCCCACTGGAGCACTAACTAAACAGTCAGGATCACCCTAATTAACACACCGGACAGCTAAACTGTTTACCGGTACACAAACACAAAGAGTACTAACTGTTGTGACTGCTCAAAAACAGGGCACACATCTTCCTGTTTCTTTCTCCACAGACTGGCTGCCTTTCGTAAATACCCTGCACCTGGCTCTAATTTACAATGCTCACCAGGTGCAGGGGATAATTAATTAACACCACAATTAACCAAAACCAATACACTTTTTATGCAGGGAGGATATTAACCCCCTCCCTGCTGGTTACACATCCTTCCCCATGTCTTTACAAGACACCAGCCATTTAATTGCCATCTCCCTCCACCCTTAAAAGACCACCCACCCTCAAGTCCACAAATGTCAATTGAGGGTGGGCTGGTCCCTCTGACTCTTCCAGGGTGGGACCGCGAACCAATGACACGGGACCCCACCGGGATGACTGGGGCAACTGCAGCAGAGGACAGAGGTCTTCACCTGGGGACCAGCGCAGTGATGTTTGATCACCCTGGGGGAGCGAAGCAACGTCTGGCAGCAGTCTAGCGACGTCTGGGTGCTCGGGGAGAGTGGAGTAGAGAACCATGGGCAGAGCTGTGGCCGATGGTGCAGACTCCTGGGCTCCAGGTCTAGAGCAGGGAGGTCTAGGCAGACCAGCAGGGTGTCCAGGAGCAAGGGGCAAGGGACCACCTCCAGTAGCGCTGGACTGTATCGCAGGGGTGGTGGTTGGGGCTGTGGTGTTGGTGGGCTCTCCACCTCCTCCCCCTTCACTGTAGCCACCGGTGATACCACTCGGCTGTACCTTTTGCTCTGGTACAGGTGACAGCGGGGCTTCTCCCAGCAGTGCTTCTCCCTTTAGAGTCGGAGACCGAGGGGCTTCTCCCTCTGTGGCTGCAGACATCGGTGCCTCTCTTGCCTGCTCCCACTTTTGGAGCAATAGTTCAAACTCGGTTGGCTCCGGATCTGGTAGCCCCCTCTCCTGTCTCCATCTGTTGTTCTGCTCCTTCTGAAGGTAAACAAGGTAGCTGCTACAGGCAATACAGCCAGCTGCAATCGTTTACCAAGGGGTCATGCATTATAGCATAAAGTGGCCGGAAAATCGTAAATAGTTTCTTTCGCTTTGGTTACGAGCTATAACCCGGAAGGATCCACGCAGTAACCTGTAAAAATATAGTGTTTGTTTGTACGTCTTGTCTATAATTATTATTTGTGTTTTATAGATGGCTTACACTTTCCGGAGCTGTCGTAATGGCCAGCATTAAATCCAGAACAGCACTGTGCCATTGTCACTCTATAAACTGTATCACCCACCCCCACCACTATATAGCGCACACACAGGACTGGTGACCGTGTATTATGGGAGAGATACCCATGTTTATTGTTTAGGGCTGCTGTCCTCCGTGGTTTTTAAAAAAAATGTTTTTTATAAATTTTATAAATTTAGTCGTTGTCAATTCTTTTTGTTATTTTCTCCCAATTTGAAATGCCCAATTATTATTTAGGCTCAGCTCACCGTTGCACTGACTCGGGAGCGGTGAAGATGAAAACCTGTTGTCTTCCAAAATGTGTGCCGTCAGCCACCCACTTCTTTACACACTGCGGATTCACCATGCAGCCTCCCAGGAGCTACAGCGTAGGAGGACAACGCAGCTCCCAGGCAGCTAACAGGCAGCTAACAGGCAAGCCCACAGGCGCCCGGCCAGACTGCAGGGGTCGCTGTGCGCGGTGAGCCGAAGACACCCTGGCCGACCTAACTTTAGTTTTATAATGTATTATTTCCATTTTATCATTAACTGTTTAATAACACACTTATCCCCTTCAACATGTTTTTTTTTTTTTTTTATTTTGTCAAAAAAGCAACAAAAAAAAAACAAGAGGAAGTTCAGAGGATTTATTTGCCTGTTGCTTTTTTTCTTAAGCAGTTCTAATACTGTATCTAGCCAGAATATTATTATTATTATTATTATTATTATTATTATTATTATTATTATTATTATTATCTGATATAATATTGCCATAAATACATTCCTCCTACTCTCGTGTTAAAATGTGTTCATTGCAGGGTGACATCAAGTTAAAGAAGGTTTGAATACCTTAACTTGTCCGGCAGGGGGTTGGGAGTCTAAAGTCTACCTGAAATGTGAGGAACAATCTCTTTTCAATGCCCTTGTATTTCTCATTAATAAACCCTTCACTGTTTACATTAACGGTATTCCTAAGCAATCACCTGGATTCTGAGTGGGCCCTACCTCAATAACCTACCTCAAATTTCTGCACATCAGCATTCCACTATTCAGTAATTCAGCACTTCTGCTTCGATATACAACCAGGGCACCAGTAAATTATAAGACAACTATTTTATCAATGGGCCCCAAGAGCAAGACTCGCACCCCCAGGTATGAAGAGCTAGTTCTGTCCCTGCCAAGGAGTGAAACAGACCCCCGAGCTGTGCCTGTGTCAGGGAATCTATAGCAAGTGAAATTATTATTTAGAGAGATCTCAAATTACATTTTAAGATATCTTGAAATATTTACAGATATCTGCAAAACATTTCAAGATATCACAAATTGAATTACAGATATATCTAACTGTGAAGTTTTTAAGATAGTGTGATGAATTCTTGCTTCTGGTTGCCACTGTATGATTGTATTGTACAGTCTTCAACACACTACCAGGTGTGTTTAAATAACAAACACTGACAACAGTAGTATAGTTACTCTCCATGGGTTGTATTTATTTTTTAAAACAAAACCTAGCCCTTTCTTGGGTCCTAAACTAAAGACTTATTTTTTCCTCCAAACTAAGCAGGGGCAGGCTAATTCTGCTTACCCTGAAACAAACTATTCATTCGGTTTAAAACTGCTTTGTTACCTCAGCACTTAGTCTCTTCTCTTTGTTCTCCTCCTCCCAGGGTTCTTATGTGTGCTTGTTTTAGCTGTGTCTCACAGGAGCCCTTCATTACGCAATGAATTAAGCCATTAACCCATTTTGTGAGGCCTTTAGCAATATGGCTGCTGGTCTACCAGTTCCTTCACCAAGGTGGAGTATAGATTCCTCAACCCCAGGGTCCTAATGCCTCCAGTTTGTATTGTGAATGTATGCTCCATCACAGTATCTAAAATTTATTTTAGGATATCTGTAAATCAATTAGAGATATCTAAAAATGAAATAGATATCTCAAACTGATTTACAGATATCTTTAAATAATATGGAAACCATGTGGATTTTGCTAGCATGGTACGCCAAACTGGCATTTAGAGATATCTTAAAATTAGGGTTTTAAAGATATCTCTAATGATTTGATGATATATCTAAATTACTTCCTGTTCATTTAAAGATATCTTATTCCTGTGAAAATATGCTATGTTTTGAATGGACTTCCAGTGCATTTAGAGATATCTCCAAATAAACAGAAAGTTATATTGAGATATAATGAAATGATTTAGCGATATCTCTAAATGAACAGGAAGTTATTTCAAGATATCTTATAATGTTTTGCTAGCTCTCCAGGACCAGGGTTGGAGAACCCTGATTTAGAGATGTCTGTATTTAAAGACAAAAACATTTAAAAAGATATCTGAAAATGCATTTTAGATATTTCATTTAAAGCTCCATTTAAAAATATCTGGAAATCATTTTGAGAAGTGCATATTTATTCCTATAGGGACTACAGCAGCCACAATAAAATTGTATTATTGAATGGATGTGTTTTCATTCTGGTAGGGTTAATTACAACTATTAGGTAGTTGATATTTCTTTTATTTTTCTTATTATTTTTTATTATTTTCTCCTCAATTTAGTAGTGTCCAATTAGTTTTAGGCTCAGCTCACTGCTACCACCCCTGCACTGACACACGTCCTGTCCTCTGAAGCGTGTGCCATCAGCCGACCACTTCTTTACACACTGCAGACTAACCATACAGCCACCTCAGAGCTAGAGCGTCGGAGGACAACGCAACCCTGGGCAAGCCTGCTGTCACAAGTAACGTTGAATCAGCTAGGCTGGTCAGTAAAACATTGAATCCCTTTGCATGGAGGATCTCAGTAGCTAAGGCTCATGGTTCATCAACTGATTCAGATTCAGTTCTATTGTGTCTGCCAACTGATGATGTGAGGCAGAACAGTAATTGGATACCAGAAAATATGAATAACAGTGAGTTTTGGCCTTCTTCAGTATTCTGGATGGAAGGCATACCTTGCAAAGTGACCTTGTGTGAGCAGAAAGAAATGTATAGTAACAATGTGTACAGATCCAGAACTATTGTACATGGTGCAGAAGTAACCCTGACACATAAATTAAAACATAATCCTCTTGTTATGTGTGCATGTAATATGTGCCAAAGCAAATCATCAGTGACTGGGCCCAGACTTTGTCCGGCCTGCAGTCATTTGGCTAAACACTGTAGAATCTTGTTTGAATGCAATGATCCTACAGGAGTTTCTTTCTCTCATTTAAATGTAAACCCAAAAGATATTAAGAGGATTGAGTGCATGAGTTGTGAAGGAGGTCACTTAGTGAAATGGGCACATCTAGGTAAATTGGAATGTGTAGAAGGTGTCCCAGCTAAACGTGTCCAAGTATCTTGTAGGTACGAGGTGAGGAAGATGGCGTCTCACACCTGTGATGCTAAACTTTGGATAAAGAGACCTGTGATGGTATTTTTGGAACCAACCAGAGCTGAACCCGGCACAGAAGTTGAATCCTGCTGGGAACGTGGGGATATGCTGGACATGGACTAGGCAATTTCAAATATGGAATGAACTTTGATATAAAAATGAAGTGTTAGAGGCTTTTTGGAAGGAGGGATAAAGAGGGAGTATCCTTGTACCACTAGTAGATGGCTCTCTTGTTCCATGAAATAGGTCAGTCTACACATGTTTTTAATTAAGTACTTAGTAAAATGGGAATTTCTAAGAAAATATATAATGAACGAACCACTTGTATATCTTATCCTTAGAAAGCATGACGCTAGATAAAAAGCACCATTTCTGCTAAAAAGTGAACGTTAATCTACAAATTTATGTTCAAACAAAATAAGATAAGAAAGGGATTCTTAACCACAATAAACTAATATTAATCCTTGAACAACCAAAGTCTTAAGAAAAAAAAAAAACTGTCTCAGCTGGATTTTGTATGAACAAAGAACAGGGTCAAGCCTAGTTCAGTCATTATAAAAATATGAGTCAAATGCAGTTATATTAGTTGATGTTTGAATTTAAATCTTAGAGGGAATCACCAAAGAAATAAAGTGATATTATAAATTCTAGGAGCAACTGTTAAACTGAAGTAAATTAATTGAAAGATTATCTTATAATGAAACAGGTTCAGTGCTAATTGATACTGTTTATAGTTCATAACAGTTAAAAAATAGTAATTAGACAGAAAGGTATTATAAATTAATAAAATAAATGATTAACTCCCTTTTTTAGACAGCATGATATTTGAAACTAAAAATTATTATTTGATTTCATTAGATTAATAATATGTTTTAAGTATTTGCTATAATAGAAAACATTATTTAAAACTGACAAGTATTATTGCTTGTTCATGACTTTGTATTGATAAGAAGATTAAAAGCTGGAGCAGTATTCGATTTAATTAAATGGGAAAATGATACAGGTTCTTTCTCCTTCTATTGAACTGCTGCATTGAAAAAGGGGGCCTCTCTCCTTATCCAAAAAGGAGGAATGTCCTTGGGTTCCACTTCAGCAAAGCTGCAAGTCTTATAGATTTGGAGATTTAAGGTTTATGGAGTTAGTGGTTTAGCACAGATAAGAATATGCGGCAGGCTTTGGCGGGGTGAACGTCCGCATGAAACCGTGTGTGTCTATTCTTATATATGATCTTTATTATACCTTTTCTAGAAATAATATGCAGAAAGTATGGCTTAACAGACATTTATAGGTCATAAATATAAAAAAGTGTTTGCACAGACTCTGGCTTTGGAGAAAGCAAGAAACTGTGGAAAACTGCTTGGAATAGCACATTTAAAAGTCAGTTACAGGTCAGAGCCTGGTTAGTACAATTTTTAAGGGATAAATAATTCTAATGAAAACTATTACCACTTAAACTTAGTGAAACTAATTGACTTAAACAATCTTTTGTCAAATACTCTGTTAGACATTGGTATATGGAATTAAAACTGACTCATTAATAAAATGATGAAACAATATGAGGTTAAAAGAAACACATACCTTTAATTTAGTAAAACATAATCAATTAGAAGATGATGTCACATATTAAGAACATCTCTCATATATAACACATATAAAAATAATGTTTTGCATGCACATATAACAGTAGTGTTTTTTTATTATATTATAAACCAAGATCCTGGGAACATTGGTTCACTTGACTTTTCAGATAAAGGAGGGGCTCGGAGGAAAACAAGGAATGAAATCATAAGAGTTGAAACAAATGTGAAGTTTTGAATTTATTTGAGTACATGACACCTATTAATTCTGAAAAGTTAGTCCGGATCTTTTGAAAAACTATTATTTGTAAAATGGATAAGAACTGTCTCACTGATTAATGATTGGATTTAATTGAGGCGTCCCATGTATTCCAATGGGATGAAAAACCTATATAACTCCTAGGTAAATTACAATAGACTACCACACTTATCACAGACAGGGTAAGGTGGTCCATCTTCTGCAAACCAAAACACAATTGAGCTGAATAAACTCAGTTTAATTTGCCTGGTGAAGAAATCCTATCCTTTTACGATCTATATTCAAGGGAAAGCATTAATCAATTATTATTTAATCTCACATGTATTGCATGTATTGCTATAAGGGACTCACACTATGTTTTAGAAATTAGAGAGTGATTTGTTGAATGTGCTGAAATAGACCATTGGGTACTTTAAGTGACATGTTCTTGGCCTGCTTGTCGGCCTTGAATACATACATATATACATGTATTAAAGTGTTAACGTTGATATCTGTTAAGACTCTGGACTGCCCAGTGTGTCTGTCAGCTGGGGATACGAAGTAGACTGTAACTACTCTATCCAATACTTAACCGTTAATAAACCGAAGAAATACTGATCATACTCCGATTCGTAAAAAAACTGTCAATTTCTTGGGTACTATATTAGTCATCTGGATATATTGCAGGTCCAGTGCAGAACAATACCCCACTAGGAGTAGTATCGACTCTGTCCTCCTATCGTCTCCCCTGAGATAAGAGTATATGCTGAGCGATATGGAAAGAGTACGTAAAGAAATCTGAACCCACGGATTTCGTGACACTGCAGGCACCCGGCCAGACCACAGGGGTCGCTGGTGCGCAGTGAGCTGAGACACCCTGGCAGACCTAGCCCTCCGTCCCTTCCCTCAGCCAACTGAGGGCCACCCCCTAGGAACTCCAGGCCACGGTCGGCAGTGACATAGCCTGGTTTTGAACTTGCGATCTCCAGGCTATAGGGCACATCCACACGGAGGGTTTTACTGGATTTTTAAATTGAGTTTTAGATCCTACTAGAAGGAGTTCAGATTTGTTAGTGTTCAATTAAAGAAAATTGGCAGGCATCCAGGTCTCAATGTCTTGAATGCAGGCAGAGAGCTAGACCATGGCAGAGGGGCTTCCAGGGTCGAGTTTTAAGTAGAGCTGGGTGTCATCAGCATAGGAGTAAAACATGGTCACAAAATAGTCATTGCTATAAAGAAATAATACAAACGTATGTATTGTGCTGTCACGTGAAGTAATGAGTGGTATTCTAACAGGCAGATCTGGGATTCTAATATAAAGTATGACTCATGAAGTAATCATTAAAGCCCATTTCCACCACATCAAACAAGAAAGGAAAACAATAACAACAATAATATAAAACAACTTAGGATTTTATTATTTTGACTCACTATTTCTGCATATATCGCTGTTGTGGGTAATAATAAACAAGGCTAAGGCAAACTGGATTTTGGCTTTGCTATGTTAATTACAATGGACTATCTACAATTATCTAGGGACTATTTAGAAGTTTTCCTTTTAGAAGTCAAACTAAAGCACAAAGTGGTCTGACATCTCCAAGGATTGTTCAATACCAAATCCACCACAATGATGAAAAAGTCCCATCTCACGATTTAGCGTATATTTATGTAGTGGAAGATCCAGCTCAGGTATTATGTCACGCAAAATATTGAAGGTCATGATGAATACACATAAGTGATATACCAACCCCCAGCAACACAAAATAACTACACAAGACCTAACTTCCTCTCTGTAAAAGAAGAATTCAAAGGGTTATTGACATTGTAAAAAACATTTTAATAAACTCAAAATCACTCCAAAATGAGATGCTTTTCAGGTGTCAATATAACAAGTGAGAAATCTACATGATCACTACAGGGATATTGCTAAAATTACTGACTATATCTCAGAATTGGTGCGCAGTACACTGATTTCCAGAGTCACTTTCGACTTACTAATGGACAAGCTGAGGTAGGCAGTTGTGACAGAAATATAGCGTGTCCGTTCATGTCGCGCAAACTTGTGAGAGTGTGCGCAAGTCATACGTCAAATGACACGGTTCTGAGCGCATACCCTGTCCAACTTCAGGCAACCTGCGTGACCGCAGCCGGATCTGACAACAGATATCACGCATCCCCTTGGCGAAAATCCTGCGCATTCAACACAGACTCTAAAAGGGGCTGTGCTGGAGCAGACACGTATTCTAAACAATGGAAGAGGAGTGTAGAGAACGACATGCAGCGATTAGAGAACGTGTACTGCCACCTAGGATGGGGGTGTGAATAACACAGAAAAGGAGCTTGTATAAGTTACAACCTACTGTATTGTGAATGACAAAGACATCTTAAACAGTCTTGAAATTACGGAAGTGACTTTGCATAATTTATTTTCCATTTTAATGATTATGGAACTTTGTGGGATCAGAGAGAAAACTATAGACACACACACATACTCATAGTGTTCGTGAATCTTGATTTATAAAATGCATATTTGAAACTATAATTCATATGTTTATTTTCTTTTTGTTGGGTTGTGACTTATTTGATCCAGATGATGGGTACAACTGCTTAATAACTCTTCTACTATTAGAATTTAAAAAATTCAACAAAGTTAGCTGACGTCATATGTTTATACGTCTTCTATGCCAGTCTATTTCGAGTTTCCACGCATTACAGAAACTTTGGGACAATTAAAGCATTTAAACGTAGTAGAACACGATTGAGCCAGTGGTAAATTTTAACTTCCCTTCTGTAAAAACGTCTTTGATCCTTGTAATAATATTTTGCATAGGGCACTGTTGTTTATTTACACCATGGAACAAACGTGTATTGAGACACTGTACCTTTAAGAAAATGTACCATTGCCGGGGTAAGAGTGGAAAGTTGAAAGTTCAGAGACACAACAACAAACAGTAAGTGCTACGCTGAATTAGTTCGTATTTCACTTCTGTGTGTTGGAGACATATGCTGCACAATTACACACAAAACATTCTGTTTTCTTTGGTTGTGTGAAGAATGTGCCACAAAATAAAAATGTTAAAAACAAATTTGCGATGGAAAGTGGATTGGCCTGGAGTAGATAGTTCGCAGCTTCAGCTGTTAACACAACGTTGAAGAGCAGGATAGTGGTCTTAAACGTAAACAATACTGCTATGGTATATTATTTAGTGCCCGAATTTGAAAGTATTTATTTTATAAAACAAATATAGTTGTTAGTTTTAAAGTGTTTTTAAGAGATGCAGTATAGGCTATTGCTGTAGCATCCGACAGAGTATTACAATTTAATTAGAACAGTGAACTCCTATAACCGGAAGCAAAGTGGGATTTTACACGCTTTCACTAGGGAAGAAAACTATTTTTTATTCGTTTATTTCAATACAATATAAAATCAAAATAATATATATATATATATATATATTTTTGACAACTTGAGTGATTATTACATCTACTGAGATTGCATTGCATCTTTGAACAAGGATTTCCTGACTTTATAAACGTACTATTCATTAGCATGACAATATTCTCACAATTCCTATATTGTCGTTTTCCTTTTGGCCCTTTAAGTTGTATAGGCCTGTTTATATTTCTAATCAATTGGAGCCACAGTATTTTATATTTACAGTACTTGGTTTTCTCTTCACGTTCTGGACCCATCTGAATCCATACTTTCAGGATAGAGCACAAGTGAAATGCTTATGGTATGCTGTTATTAATGCATCACTTGTAAGTCAGTGAGTTAATTTGTAGCAATCTGGCAAGATAAACTGGCTTCACAGTATATCCAACTCATTACAAAATCGGGAAGAGATTAACAGCAAAACAGTAAGGGTCTTTTGTGAATGTGGTTAAATGTAAGAGGTGCCTTGGTTATACACCTTTTAAAAATTACTACAAATTGATCACGTTATGGAAATAAAATGTCAGCAATCTACCAGCTCGTCCTTGAAGTATTATGTTTTTACTGCTTGTGAATGTCTTTTTATTTTTTTATTTCTGGTGATATAATTATTGCCTGCCTTTGCGGCTGTCGTTAGAACACAGAGCAAGTGGCACAGGTGAAAATGTTCAGTTTAAAACTAGTAAATTTTGATGTTTATGTAGATTTGCACTGTTCACATTCTTTATTACTGTCATTGGACTACAACAAGGAATCCATATTTTCAGAACTGGTTTACATCTTGTAATGGTCTGGAGATTCAGTGGTTTCGGATTGGTACTAGGGCCCTGAGTCCATTTACAAGAGAGGTGGAAAAACATGGGTTAGCATGGAAAGGCTTTAGTGTGCCAGCCCATGCTAACCGCTCTTCTGAAAGGAGGAGAACTTCTTATCTGTAAAAACTGCCCCTCCTGTGCTTTGCAGCATGGCATCATTTGGCTGGAAGAGGAAAGCTGGTGACAAGGTGTCAAAGGTGGCCGCTCAGCGATTTGAAGCTGAAGCTAGTGAAGAAGCTGAAATTGATGGCAATGAGGTTGACTGGCTCCACGTCATAAAGCGGCGCAAGGAAGTTCTGCTTGAAGACTGTGCTGCCAAGAGCAAACGGCTAAAGGATGAGGGAGCAATTCTGGCAGGAAATGGAAGGTAAGGGTCCGTTAACAAGACTGCATTTTATCACAACCAAGTGACTTGTGGTGTAAAATCTCATTGAAATGCAGCTCTAGTGATTCATCTATACAGCACTTCTTCCACTACAGTACTTCTCTAATCTCTATCATTGCAACTGGAGGTGATAGGGGAGCCATGTCTAGTTAGTAATAAAACAAATGAAATACAGCATTGTGGCAAAGTGGGTGATAGTGTGATCAGTGAACAGACAATTATAATCCAGGTGCAAAGTTTGTTTAATGATCTTTTTTTTTTGTGTCCAGTGCCTGATGGCAAAACAAACAGTAAACAATAATGATGTTAAGTAACATAGCAGCGTGTATTACTTAAATTATAATTCCCGGGTTTGCCCTGCAAATAATAGTCCTGTTTTTATTACACGCCCATACGAAACACAAAACACATACACAAGTCCGTTAGTGCGTGAATGAGTGCTAGTGGTGCAAACACAGTTTATTGTGATACAGTGCAGTGCTGTTCCAGGTTTGTGCTGGCCTCTGGCGTCAGCTCCGGAATTGTGTTTAGCCTTCTAGTAATATACAACACAAGACAATTACAGACAAACTAAACAAAACACTCATGAGCATTTTTATTTCTCCCAGAGTCTCTCACAGTCCTTACAATTCAAAAGCTTTAAACTAAAATGAAGGAACAGATACATCGCTTCGACCCCTGTATATACTGTCACTCATGACCCCTTGGTAAATGACTGCAGCCGCGCCTGTAATCTGCGGCTGCCACATAATTTCCCTTCCGGGTCAGTGAGTTAGTGTACTGAAGCTCCGTCTCTTTTCTACGTGACCGACTTCCTTTTAACCCTCGGAACGAAGTGTCAGGCCAAGTAGTCCAGAGGACTCGTAAGTTCTTACTTGGCGCCCTCACAGGTCGGGAGGGAGATTTACCACCAGGAATAATGGTCTTTCTGTCACAAGCATTTAGCCTTATATTGGTTTTATATATGAATTTAATAATTATGTTTTTATTGATTTAATCAGAGATTTGACACTGTTGTAACTTTAGTATTACCATATACAGTGCCTATTGAAAGTCTATACCCCATTGAACTTTTTTCACATTTTGTTGTGTCAGTGCCTCAGACTTTCATGCATTTAAATTAGGATTTTTTCCCACTTCTCTCAACACCATACTCCACACTGTTAAGGGGAAAAAAGTTTTTATTGAGAAATATTAAAAATTCAAAACTTAAAGATCATAATTAGATAAGTCTCCACCCCCCTGAGTTAATACTTGGTGGAAGCACCTTTGGCAGCAATTACAGCTGTGAGTCTGTTGGGATAGGTCTCTACCAACTTTGCTTACCTAGATTTGGCAATATTTGATCATTCTTTTTTACAAAACTGTTCAAGCTATGTCAAGTTCCTTGGCTGACTGGGCCACTCAAGGACATTTACCTTTTTGTTCCTTAGTCACTCCATTGTAGCTTTGGCTGTGTGCTTTGGGTCGTTATCATGCTGAAAGGTGAACTTCTGTCCCAGTTTCAGCTTTCTTGCAGGGGCAGCAGGTTTTCCTCAAGCACTTCTCTGTACTTTGCTGCATTCGTTTTCTGTTCTAACCTGACAAGTGCCCCAGTCCCTGCCGATGAGAAGCATCCCCATAACATGATGCTGCCACCACCATGTTTCACAGTAGGGATGGTGTTCTTTGGGTGATGCGCTGTGTTGGGTTTGCGCCTAACATAACGCTTTGCATTTAGGCCAAAAAGTTCAATTTTAATTTCGTGACCACAAAACTTTTTGCCACATGACTACAGAATCTCCTCAGTGTTTTTTTGCATACTTCAAACGGCATTCAAGGTGGGCTTTCTTGAGTAATGGCTTCCTTCTTGCCACCCTACCATACAGACCAGATTTGTGGAGTGCTTGGGATATTGTTGTCACATGCACACTTTGACCAGTCTTGGCCATAAAAGCCTGTAGCTCTTCCAAAATTGCCATTGGCCTCTTGGTAGTGTCTCTGATCAGTCTCCTACTTGCTTGGTCATCCAGTTTGGAGGGACGGCCTGATCTAGGCAGGGTCTTGGTGGTGCCATACACCTTCCACTTCTTAATAATCGTCTTGACCGTGCTTCAAGGGATATTCAAGGCCTTTGATATTTTTTTATACCCATTCTCCGATCGTGCCTTTCAACAACTTTGTCCCGGAGTTCTTTTGAAAGCGCCTTGGTGCTCATGGTTGAGTCTTTGCTTTGAAATGCACTACCCAGCAGAGGGAACCTACAGGAACTGCTGAATTTATCCTGAAATCATCTGAATCACTACAATTTAACTGAAGTGGAGGCCACTTAACTTGGTGTGTGATTTTAAAGGCGATTGGTTACAGGGGGGTGGACACTTATCCAACCAAGCTATTTCAGTTTTTATTTTTAATTACTTTTCTACAAATTTCTAGAATATTTTGGAACACTTGGAAGTTGTAGGGTAGGATGTGTAGATACATGAAAAAAAAAACAACTTTTAATGCATTTTAATTTCTGACTATAAGGCAACAAAAGCTGAACATTTTGAAAGGAGGTGTAGACTTTCTATAGGCACTATACACTGAGTGTACAAAACATTAGGAACACCTTCCTAATATTGAGTTGCACCCCCTTTTGCCTTCAGAACAGCCTCAATTCACTGGGGCATGGACTCTACAAGGTGTCAAGCATTCCACAGGGATGCTGGCCCATGTTGATTCTAATGTTTCCCACAGTTGTGTCAAGTTGGCTGGTAGTGGATCTCTACTCCGAATAGCTCGTTCCATCTCATCCCACAGATGCTCAATTGGATTGAGATCTGGTGACTGGGCAGCCCACTACAGTAAGCTGAATTCACTGTCATGTTTGTGGAACCATTCCTGGATAACCCAAGCTTTGTGGCATGGGGCATTATCCTGCTGAAAAAAATCCATTAGCAGATGGATACACTGCTGCCATGAAAACACACCCCACACCATCACACCACCACCACCAGCCTGCAGTGTTGACATGTGGCATGATGGATGCATGTATTCATGTAGTTTTCTCCATACGTTAGTCCTCCCATCAGTGTGAAACAGCAGGAACCAAGATTCATCAGACCAGGCAATGTTTTTCCAATCCTCCAGTGTTTTCGTTCCTTAGCCCACTGCAACCAGAGTTTGTTGTGTTTTGCTGAAAGAAGTGGAACTCTGTTAGGTCATCGACTGCCATACCCCATTCGTGTCAAGGTACTTTTACTTTTATGGATCTTTTGGCACCAATGTTGTACTGGACTGTCAGTTGACTAACTGTAGCCCGTCTGTTGCTCTGCACAATTCGTGTCAGCCTCCTTTGGCCTCTTTGATTTATGAGCTGTTTTTGACCACTGACCTGCCGTTGACTGGATGTCCTTTGGGTGGTGGACCATCCTTGATAAACATAGGAAACTGTTGTGTGAAAAACCCAGCAGTGTTGTAGTTCTTGACACACTCAAACCGGCACGTCTGGCACCTACTACCATACCCCGTTCAAAGGCACTTAAACCTTTTGTCTTACCCATTTACCCTCTGAATGGCACACATACATAATCCATGTCTCAATTGTGTCAAGGCTTAAAAATCCTCCTTTAACCTGTCTCCCCTTCATCTACACTGATTGAAGTGGATTTAACAGGTTACATCAATAAGGGATCATAGCTTTCACCTGGATTCACCTCGTCAGTCTATTTCATGGAAAAAGCAGGTGTTCATAATGTTTTGTACACTCAGTGTATAACCATTTGGCTCTATTTATTCCCTTTTTTCTTTTTCATTTCCTCTGATAAATTTGCATGATCAAATGCTTTTCAGCCGAAGTGACCTCAGGGTTTTTGCATGCTGAGCCTTCAGAATCACTGCTGGGAATTTCACAGACTGGTTTGGGACCAGCTGCTTTATGTACAGTAAATAACATGAAGGAAGCAGCCGCCCAGGTAGAGAGCTGCCAATAAGTTTTATTCATTCACTGATCCAAGAGGTACTTCTTATGGGGCTGTAGCCAGCATGGATCCAGTTCTTAAGAAGCAGAGGCGGCATCTTTAAAAAGCCTTGCTGATCCATTTCTGGCATGAGAAACTTCTGAGCCGAAGATAAGAGACTTAGCAAGTTTCAGTAAAAGGATTTGGGATTTCCACAAGAGTATTAATGATATTTGACATATGGCCGCCAAAACGATTACAGTCATTTGGGGGTAAAAAAAAAAAAAAAAAAAGTGCAGACCAGAAGAATAAACAAAGTGCTATCCAGGTTTAAATTGTGTTTTGTTTTTTGGTTTTTTTTTTTTTCGAAAAAATAAAAGCAACAGGTGTTAAATAAGTTCTGAAATTACATTCAGAACAATTAAATAACATTTTGGTTTTGTATTATGATGCTTTCAGTACTTGATGTTTTATCACTCTGTTTACTTTTCAGTCAGACATGTACACACAACTGTCAGTTAACTTTAATATTGCACATTAATAGACATCAGTCTTGGACGTAAGTAATGACTAGATTTTCAATTTATATAATAATGATTAGCTATATTTGAAAGAAAATGCAATTAATGCTTTCTTTGAGTGGGATATATTTTTGTTCAGTATTTTTAACTATCAGTAATCATCTGTCACAATCAAGTTAGTTCAAAATATCTAAAAATGAGCTGACAAATTAGAAACCTGAATGAGTAGTTAGTCCAGCAGATGGCGCTATAACCCAGGGCATGGCTCTGTGCACCGTATTTTTAAAGCCGCATTATCCTAATCTAGAGATGATGTTTGTCTGTTTACTACAGTCACAGGCATAAGTACTGGCACTGAATATAATAATTCAAGAAAACATGTGAAGTACAAGCATTTATTAAACAGTAGCCACTAATTAATATGACAAAGCGCAAAATACACAAGCACTTAATGTAAAATATTTGTTCACTACAAAGTTATTGGCACATTTACATCTATAAAGTCTAATTTACAAATATATTCATTAATTGAAAACCATTAAACAGTAATTAAGCTGCATTATAAAGTCAATAGCCAGTAAAATAAGTAATTATTTCCAACATCTGTTTAAGAAGAATGTTTTGACAACACAGCAGATGGTTGTCAAGGTAATGAACCTTGGAAGGTTCAGCACTACCTTCGAATTCCTGGCTAGCGAACGAACCTTCGAGCAGAAGGCTTGTCTGAACCTTTCCTTTGAGATTTCCAGATGGAAATTGATTGGCAGAAAAGTTATAAGAAATTGATTATTTTGGTATTTGTTGAAATGTACTAACCAACTGTGGAACCTCCCAGAGAGAGGTGTATTTAACCTGAAATCATGTGAAACACCTTAATTGCACAGAGGTGGACTCCTCAACTAATTATGTGACTTCTAAAGACAATTGGTTGCACCAGAGCTTATTTAGCTGTGTCATAGCAAATGGGGTGAATACTTATGCAATCAATTATTTTCTGTTTTGTATTTGTAATTAATTGAGAACAATTTGTAGAATTTATTTTTCACTTTGACATTATAGACTTTTTTGTGTTGATCAGTAGCAAAAACTCCTAATTAAATCTATTTTGATTCCATGTTATAACACAGTAAAATATGGAAAAGTCCAAGGGGGGTGAATACTTTTGAGAGCCACTGTACTTCTAAAGTAGAGGCGATATCACTTTCATATTGCTTAGGTGTGCTCATAATTTAACTGACTTTCTGTATGCAGCTCTGCTCCTGTCTTCCTTCTTTACTGTCTGATTTAATGACCCCACAAAAAGGCTTCAGGAAGAAAGTATTGAAAATGGCCCCATCTTTGAAGGGCTGAAACTCCTTGTAGGACACAAGTTAACAAACTTGGTGGGCTTATAGATGAGGATTTGAAGGACTTGTGGTAAAATAATTGATTTAGTAATCTGTCTCCTTCACAGTTTAACCCTTTGCGGTCCATTTATTCCACGCCTGTCAGGCGCATCAGTTCCAATTTATTTTCACGTGCACTGTTTATTTTACACACACTGTTTAAAAGTAATTTTAAATATAGTAAAACAGGTTTAAAAGACACTGTATATCAACAGGACACTCAGTACTGCATCTCCAGCCCCGTCCCACCCCTTGTTCGCTGTATTTATCACATACCTCTTCATAGTAGTGCATACTGATAAATCATCTCCTGATCTTTTGTTTTATCACCAAAGTCCTCAATAATGCGATCCAAGCCATTATTTTATTACTTTAGCATCTCAAAAAGCTCTGCAAATGTCTGTGATATTCTTTGAGCGCCAGATGCGGAAGCAGCTATCTTGTTTTTTTTATGTCCATGTTATGTCCGTGGTGAATGGACTATGTGTGTTGCTCAGATCCGCCTCCTTTTTTTCGTCTTCTGTCGGTTTCACTCAGCTATTGAAAGGTTTTCTCTGCTTTTTCCGAAGAAAAAACGACTGTAAAAAGACCTGTGCGTGACATCTTTTTGATGATGTCGGAAAGGGAAAATTGTAATGTCGGACCTGGTCCGACATAAGACCACAAAGGGTTAATAAATGTACAAACATGAACAACACACATTTATGTTGTTTAGAGTTATATTGTACAATATTAGCAAATAGTTTGAGTTTATACCAAGAGAAATCATAAATCGTGTATAAATAAATCCGTAAAACTAAAACCATAAAATGTGTTTAATCATTATATGCAAGTGGTTTGTAATAGGGCTACAGAGGTACTGTTGACCTCTTATTTCTTCTTTGTTTCCATCTTTAAAAATTGATTCTTGCAAAGTTTTGAAACAAGCATTCATGGGTTATAGATGAGCGTTTGAAGGACTTGTGGTGAAATAGTTGATTTGGTAATCTGTCTCCTTCACAGTTTAATAATTCTCTGTCAAGGTGGGGCACCACCACTATATAAAGACTGTAATCAGTTGACAGCAAGTCACAATCCATCAAAAACATGTCATAAGCCCGATATCTGTTCTGCCCATTTAATTTTAAATCAGATTTCAAGAACATTGTGTCACACGCAGTTGTACCTGTAATTTAGATATCTTAAAAGTAAATACCTTTTTTCTGTACCACTGGAAAAAACAAATGGAGACGAACATTTAAGTCTGTGTTAAATATGGCAGGGCTGGGGTTACAATCCCCTCCATGATAAAAACAGGTGTGGACTGAGGCCAGGTGTTAAATGATTTATTAATTTGCCAGTTAACCCTTAATTCTTTCCTTGATTCTTTTGTTATTTACAAGCCTGGAGGTGAATCGGAAATCCTTACAAGTGTTGCACCAGAGTAAGTAGACCGGGATAACCGCCAGAATATGAGTTCATTTAATGGATTTTAATCCCATGAAAGTATACAAGGGCATGTCAAAAAGAAGGCTGTTGGAGTAGGACCTTCCTTATAGTGGGAGCAATGCTTAGCCACTGTTTTAGACAGCTTTTGTTTTTGTTATCTGTGTTCTCCCCCCCTTCTGGGTTTCGTTTTGCATTTTTGTATTTATTATTTTTGCTAATACTTATGTTTTTGTATTACCTTTTTTGGTTTTATATTTCCTAGGCTTATCTGCTGCTCTGGCAAAGGATTATCCGTCTAACGAAACTCATGAATATGAACCTGGTGTAACACACTGAGTGCTGCTTTGCTAGTTATGGCTTGCATTGGATGTAGTTACCAAACACACCTTCTGTTCAGGATCTATACATGAGCCAAAAGAGGAATGGGAGAAATACTGATAAATTCGATGATCAGTATCCAGGAAGAATAATTGTAGTTTAGTATGATAAAATAATTTTATTGTAATATAATATGGTATTCCAAAGTGGATTACCTAATATATTGTATTTAAATGGAAGAATTTGAGTCACCACAATAATTGGAATGAAATTCAGATTGTATGCCAGGGCTGTTACTTGCTCCATGGTTGTAATAGGGTTGCAGTTTCAAAGTCAAAATGTCCTTTATAAGCAGAGATACAAGACAAAAAAACAAATAAATGACTCTTAGGTTGGCTACATACACTTTCATTTTTCTTTTAGTTTTAGTTTTTCATTGTCCTTATTAATTGGTGGAGCAGAGCTGTTTTTACAGTATATGATGATTAATTATCCTGCACCTAAAGCATATTTTATTTTCAACAACAATACAAAGATAACAATGTCCAATTACAATATACAGTTAATGCCAAAAGTTGCATCACCTAGAATTTTAGGATTGAGATATAATTTAAAAAAACAACAACAACTATATGAACATAAATTAGATATTTTATTTAACATCATGTAATCGAAGAAACTACAAAATGGTATCGTAAAAGTGTAAAGGAAGCCATAATGCTAGTACAGGATTTAAAAAACGTCACATTTAATGCAACGTTAAAATATATACATTTACATATACTACTGGACGGCATCCCCAGGCAGGCATATGTGGTGTACCTGGGTGACATGCTGGTACACAGACCGACCTTTCCAGTGGCCCTGCTCCACCTGCGGCAAGTGCTTCAAGGGATCCAGGCCACTGGGCTTCAACTGCATCTGCCTTGAAGCTCCACAATGTTGTCCTGCATCACATATGGCAAGTTCCATCCACCGGAGAACCTTGATTGCAGCTGGTGGTGCCTGCCTCGCTTAGACGCACCGTACTAAAGGCCAATCACGGGGCAACAGGAGTGGGGCATTTCCGCGTCTCCAAAACACTGGCATGCCTCCACAACTGATACTATTGGGGGCACTGCCGTCGTGATGTGCAGACCCACTGCCGGCGGTGCGATGACTACACCGCAAAGAAAGGTCTCAAAGCGACGGTTTGGTTGAGCGTTTGAACCGCACACTCGGCACCCAACTAGCCATTGTCACCAGCGAACACCATCGGGACTGGGACCAGCACCTGCTGCTCATCCTGCTAGCCTGCCGCACCGCAGTACAGGAGTCTGTGCTTCACCCTTGCTTTGCTGATGATGGGACAGGAACTGCGGACGCCCTCTGAGTTCCCCCATGGACGACCCCCAGAGGTGAAGGAGCCACGCGGGATGGAGTATGCCCAGTGTCTGCAGGATCGCCTTGACAGCTCACACTCCTTTGCCCGTGAAAAACTCCAAGCCGCCGGGTTCCGACAATGCCGGAATTATGACCTGCGAGAAAGAGGCCGCCACTTCCAGCTGGGTGAGTTGGTCTGGGTCTACAGTTCACTCCGAAAAAAAGGCACTCTCCGAAGCTGGACGCATCCTGGATGAGCCGTGTACAGCCCTAGCCCAGGTGGGAGAGGTGGTATATCAGGTCCAGCTGCTCATCCGGAATCGCAAGGTAGAGCTCCACCGGGACCGCCTGGCCCCTTATCGGGGACTGAGGCTGGCAGCCGTGCCTCCTTCCCCAGCAGCCGCCTCCCCTGTTGTCACCTCACCAGCAACTGGATTGCTCCTCGCTCCCTCGCCGGTGCCACGGATCCCCCTTACCAGCTTGGGACCTGCAAGGGACTCTCCCTAGGGTGAGGCGCGGACACATCGACCCCGTCGGCCACCTGCTCGCTACAGGGACTTTGTTGTTTCCAGACAAGCAGAGAAGCAGGTAGAGCAGTGGACTCTACAGGATGCTGAGAGATAGCGTCCTAATAAAGTGTTGGTACAGAAAACAGCGTGTGTGTATATAATATATATATATATATATATATATATATATATATATATATATATATATATATATATATATATATATATATATATATATATATTATTATTCTTTAAATAATTTATATAAAATGTGCAATGCAAATATTTTTAAATAGCATGTTTACACAGATAACCACGAATAAGGTAAAATAAAAAAAAGTGTAGAGAAGGTCTCGCTTTGTTTCAGTTTGACAGATTTGTCAACACTACTCTGTTTTAAAGATCGTTCATCTCCAGTACAGTTATTCAGAGAAAGTGGATTCGTAACTAAATATACTCCAATGTTTCCCTTGTCTGCAGAAATAAAAAATTTTGAGATAGAAAATTTAATTCTAAATACTGAAATGTATTATCTCAATAACAGTCTGCGAAATTCAGTGCTTACCCAGCATATTAACACCCTGCCTCTGCTCACGAATGATTAGACAGCTGTCAGGTCTTTCACTTTCCCTTTGGCTACTCACTTGCCTTCAATTTTCATGCAAATACCGTGAACGGCCTCTGTTTGCTTATGGTTGGACAGCTGTGTAAAACTTGGCAGATATTTGACTCTCCTAATGTTTAAACTTACAGTCAGTATCTGTACCTGAAAAAGACACAGTTTATGCCCCACCCAGCTAACTTATGACTGGGCTACCTCTGAGACAATGCAAATGTTCAATTGGTTAACCGTATCGCAGAAGCCATTCAGGAAAAAAAAAAAAGTCACATATGTACAAGCACAGCATAAGCGAGCAGCACTGTCAGCAGACTGCTGTGGCGCTTTTGTTGTTTAAAGCTTTCTTTATTTTCCCACGCTACGACCTGCCAGAAATGTGAGTCACGACCCATAATTTAAGCTGCTGCGGGCACGATGGCCTGGCTTCGTGGGCACGAATTTACCAGTGGGCACCACTTTGAGGACCACTGCCATAGCTATACATGTAAAGTATATTACAAAATGTGTAATTTTACATATTGTTAAAATCTTACAAATGTTAATTTCTACAGTTACTATTACGTAAAACAGCTCATTTCATAGCATATGCAAATATATGCAGTAAAGGTAATATTTACATTTGACCCTGTTTATGTCATGTCATCTTTCAATTTTTCATTTTGACAACCCCCCTCCCCCCTTTTTTTGTAAATATTGTCTGTGTCATAGTTTTTGTTTATGATTTTTCATGCTTCAGATATACAATAATCTTGATGAATCAGTAGCTCAGAAGAACCAAATGAAGTTTAACTAACCATAGTGGAAACCTGAAAATAATAATCTCTTCCAGTTAGTCTATTTAGAAGCGAGTAGTTTTTCGAGATTTACGATTGTACTGTAAATACAGTATAATCGTAAATCTCGAAAAACTACTCCCTTCTAAATCTTTTGTAGTCATTTTTGTATTACTTTAGTATAAACACATGTTAATTTGGATTCATATGCTGTTTTTTTTTTCTGACTTTATGTGAATGAAAAGACACATTTGCCCGTTTTCCCATTGGAAATAGTGATATTTTGAAATATCACTGTCCTGGTCACAAAAGCAAAGTTTTTGGGGAATAATAGCCATTTTCTATACTTTTGAGGCATAAGCAATTAGGAAATAACACTTACTACCCAGGAACAAAAAAAAAAAAAATTGTTACACGGTGTAATAATAATAATAATGATAATATATTTTTTTGTAAAGCATTTTCAGAATATTATTGTATTGCATGTCTTGCTATGACAGTTTTGAAAGAGGATAGCTGCTGTAATGACACTTTTCTCAGATTAGTCATTTTTAAACATGATGGAATGACTAACAAGAAAGCCAGTGCGGCAAGACTGACAGAATATGTAGGTCATTTAAACAAAGCTATTAGTTAGTCACTGTTTCTGATTAGGAATTGAACTTCATTTGGAAAAACACAGTGTGACAAAAAGGTCAATCAAACATATATATCAGAGGCCTCTGTATCAAATGGCAGTCTGTGTGCAAACAGGCACACCTGAATGTTGACAAAACCCATGCCAGTACTATGTAATCTCCAATCATTTTTGAGAAATTGCCATTCAACCAGTGTGAGTGCAGGTATAGTTGAAAATGTAAAAAAAAAAAATAAATAATAAAAAAAAAAACATCCAAATTGTTTTTAAAACTAAAATACAATACTTGAATACCTACCCCAAAATAAGTGTAATAAGCAAAGAATGTATTACTGTAATGTAAGAAAACTTAGTATAAGTGATTAAACATAGCTATATAAACTGCAGTTCCAAGAAAAGGTAACATATAGGAAATAACAGATGTGTACAGCTGCAATAAGAAACTACATGTTCAGTCTGTGTTCTAAGGACATTTGGAGTCAAAGGCTGATTCATAAGCTCAGCAAATGTCATCCTCATAGTGTGCTGCATGTCTGCTTTTAAATGTGTTAACAAGTAGAGAAAAGGTTAAGCAGTCACTGGAATGATACATCAGAATATACTGTATTATGTTTTCAACTGATCTTAATTGCCAAGGACATGTAATCAGAGAGCTATAGATTTGTTTTCCTCCTAGTTATATATTAATAACAATATTAAAATAATCATCCAACTCTTTCAGCAAATAATGGCGTCTGATATTTGTCACTATTCCATTGTATCCTGGATGTATTGCCACTTGGCAGGAGATTGGGTGAGGAAGTCGTTAACAGATTATTGGCTTCATACATTTATGTCCAATTACATGTTGTTTATTGTTACATGTTCTATATTGCTGCCCTGTTTCCTGCTCATCTAATTCTGCCTTTCACATTGCGCACAGCCGGTCCCATGTGCTGTCAAGGACAGACGCTATTGGTGAATCAGGGAGATGAAAGTGCTATAAGCAGTCATGTATGAAACAAAGTGTAACAATTTAATTGGCTTTTAGAGTTACTGTGTTGATGACGTCTTTCTTGGAGATGATGTGATGCAGTCTCAGAAACTCGATTGGGATTTACTTATTTATTTATTTTTTAAACAGCATTTTATTTTGAGTTTATATTTAAAATGTAAAGTATTTATGTCCAAAGAGTCCCATATACACCACAATCTAATATTTTTTTAGAAATAAACTGGAAACAATTATTTAGAAATTATCATAGTTTGGCCACTAGTTCTTAAATAACTATTAAATATTTGATGTAAACATTTCACCACTGTATCAGTTTCTCCATAAAAAATGATAAGATTGTATTTCCACATTTTAATAGAGAAATATCTCAAACTTGGCTTTATAAACTTGCATGGGTACTATATTTTCAGTAACAGTGATAATAAACTTTTTGTTTGTTAGTTTTTATGACAGTTTTAATGTTTGCAGCATCTTTGTTTTGTAGAATATTTTGTAATTAATTTTGTGTTTGGTCACAAAATCCAGGTTGCGATGCGGGTTTGTCCACCGTTTTGCTTTGTTGTTTGAACAGAGGAAGCAGTGTCATGGGTGCAATAGTTGGATCTATTTTTGGTCATGTGATGAGGTTTTAACCAATCACATGCCATAATAATATTTATATATATATATATATATATATATATATATATATATATATAGATATAGAGAGAGAGAGAGAGAGAGAGAGAGAGAGAGAGAGAGAGAGAGAGAGAATAATGTATGGGTCAGAATATATTACCACACAATAATATGTCTCAGGTTACTTTTGAGTAGATTAAAACTAACAAGTCATATTTTTGTGTGGTAATATATTCTGACCCATGGTATTATTTAATATATTCTTTATTTCTTACCTTCTAGTTTTGTTTTGTTTGTGTAAACTGTGGCGTGCTGCTATAGAAAATGCTGCATTCATAGTTATGTCTGTGCAGGCTACGTTGGTGTGCTTGGGAGAGAAATTTGTTCAAATTCGTCCCTATTTCTGTTTTAATTTTTTACAGATGAGATGAAATTCGAAAGGTGTATGTCCAGGTCTTTATCAGGTAGCTGGTGAAGTTTTCTTGTTTCTCCTACTGAACACAAAGTATGACATTATGAGGTTTATGTCAGCGTGTTTCTTGTATTTTCAATTACTTGCTCTTTTAAAAATGTTTGTCTTTACTATCTTGTTTTGAATGTAGCCTATTATTGTGTGGTTTAGCGTGCTTGCTGTTAGTGGTAAATGTGGGGCTGTTGACATTTAGCGATATAATAAGACACTGTACACTGAAGATGATGACGTATGTTGGAGTCTGATAAAAAAAAGTACTAGCAAAGTACATACAATACCTATAGAAAGTCTACACCCCTTGAACGTTTTTTACATTTTCTTATGTCAGTGCCTCAGAGTTTACTGCATTTAAATGAGGATATTTGTTCCACTTATCTACACACCATACTCCACACTGTTAAGGGGAAAAAAGTTTTATATTAAAAATACAAAACTGAAAGATCATAATTGGATAAGTCTCCACCCACCTGAGTTAATACTTGGTGGAAGCACCTTTGGTAGCAATTACAGCTGTGAGTCTGTTGGGATAGGCCTCTACCAACTTTGCACACCTAGATTTGGCAATATTTGACCATTCTTCTTTACAAAACTGTTCAAGCTCTGTCAGATTCCTTGGGGAGTGTTGATGGACAGCAATCTTCAAGTCATGCCACAAATTTTTTATTTGATTTAGGTCAGGGCTCTGACTGGGCCACTCAAGGACGTTTACCTTTTTGTTCCTTAGCCACTCCAGTGTAGCTTTGGCTGTGTGCTTTGGGTTGTTGTCATGCTGAAAGGTGAACTTCTGTCCTAGTTTCAGCTTTCTTGTAGAGGGCAAAAGGTTTTCATCAAGGACTTCTCTATACTTTGCTCCATTCATTTTCCCTTCTATCCTGACAAGTGCCCCAGTCCCTTATTTTTAATTAATATTCTCCACAAATTTCTAGAATTTTTTTTTCCACTTGGAAGTTGTGGGGTAGGATGTGTAGATAAATGAAAAAAAAAAAAAAAAAAAAAAAAAAAAAAAAAAAATATATATATATATATATATATATATATATATATATATATATATATATATAAATGCATTTTAATTCCAGGTGATAAGGCAACAAAAGGTGAACATTTTGAAAGGGGGTGTAGACTTTCTATAGGCACTGTACGTATGAATATAACTAATACCAAGATTACATTTTTTCCAGTTTATGGGTATGTTGCAATGGTAACATACAGTATATAATCATTGTGGACCAGATGGAGATATGTTGAGTGAGGAAATGTGTTAGTTTGTTTGTTTTCTTTCCTTTAAAATGTATTATATATAATTATATATTTTTTTGATACAAAGTAACAGTGGTCATGTTTTAAGTTAAAAGGATGTGTTGAGAGTGCGGGAATGATAATGCAGTTACGGAATATGTTACCAATCACAGTGACTGTGATTTCCCAGTGCTATGTCCGTATGGCCAGTCCTTCAGGGAGAATTTGTCATGTGCTTAGTGTTGTCATTGCCGATGTCATTAATGATGACATATGTGATGTCAAGTTTGACGGGAAACATACACATAAGGGTGCAGAGTTAAGGTAACGTGGCTGCCCTATATACTGAATTGGAGTTTCTTAGGGCTGAATGTGAAGGGGCTGAGTCAGACCATCAGAATAAATATGACTGTGCTTCTTTGCCTTCTCTTGGCATCACAGAACTTGCAGACTATAATTTAGTGCATACTGTGCAACATTTTAGTGCCTACTGAAATATCTTCTAGCTATTTCTAGTAACAGACGTTACTAGGGCTGTGTGAGGAGGAGGTTATAACTAGATACTGATTGAGTACAGATCACACTAGCCTTACACAGTGGCTCTCAAAATTATTCACCCCCGCCTTGGACTTTTTCACATTTTATTGTGTTACAACATGGAATCAAAATGGATTTAATTAGGAGTTAGTGCCACTGATCAAAAGTCCATAATGTCAAAGTGGAAAATAAAATCTGCTAAATTAATTACAAATATAAAACAGGAAATAATTGATTGCATAAGTATTCACCCCCTTGAGTCAATATTTGGTAGAGGCACCTTTGGCAACAATTACAGCCTTGAGTCTATTTGGATAAGTGTCTACCAGCTTTGCACAACTGGACACTGCAATTTTTGCCCATTTTTCTTTGCAGAATTGCTCAAGCTTCGTCAAGTTGGGTGGGGACCTTTGGCGAACAGCAATTTTCAACTCTTTTCCACATATTCTCAATTAGATTGAGGTCCGGGCTTTGACTAGGCTACTCCAGGATGTTGACCTTTTTGTTTTTAAGCCATTCCAGTGTGGCTTTGGCTGTATGTTTGGGGCCATTGTCCTGCTGGACGATTAATCTTCTCCCAGGTCCCAGATCTCTTGCAGACTTCAGCAGGGTTTCCTCCAGGATTTCTCTGTACTTTGCTGCATCCATTTTTCCATGAGCGTTCCAGGCCCTGATGCAGAGAAGCATCCCGATAGCATGATGCTGCCACCACCATATTTCACGTTAGGGATGGTGTTCTCAGGATGATGTGCGGTGTTAGGCTTGCGCCAAACATAGCGCTTTCGTTGAGGCCAAAAAGCTCTATTTTGGTCTCATTAGACCATAGAATCTTCTTCCACTTCGTCTCAGAGTCTCCCTCATGCCTTCTGGCAAACTCTAGCCAAGATTTGATTTGAGTTTTTTTCAACAATGGCTTTCTTTTTGCCACTCTCCCATAAAGGCCAGTTTTGTGAAGCACCCGGGCTATTGTTGCTGTATGCACAATGTCTCCCAGCTCAGCCGTGGAAGACTGTAACTCCTTTAGAGTGCCATAGGCCTCTTGGTGGCCTCCCTGACTAGTGCCCTTCTCGCCCGGATACTCAGTTTTTAAGGACGGCCTGTTCTAGACAGATTCTCAGTTGTGCCATATTCTCTCCATTTCATAATAATGGACTTCACTGTGCACCTACCCCTGATTGGTGCTTTTGAAGAACCTTATTCCGGATTTGCTTTTAATGTTCCTTTGTTTTCATGATGTAGTTTTTGTTAGGAAATGTACGAACCAACCGTGGGACCTCCCAGTGACGGGTGTATTTAACCTGAAATCATGTGAAACACCTTAATTGTACACATTTGGACTCCATTCAACTAATTATGTGACTTCTAAAGACAGTTGGTTGCACCAGATCTTATTTAGGTGTGTCATAGCAAAAGGGTGAATGCTTATGCAATCAATTATTTTCTGCTTTAATTTTGTAATTAATTTAGAACAATTTGTAGATTTTATCTTTCACTTTGACATTATGGACTTTTGTGTGTTGCTCAGTGGAACAAACTTCTAATTAAATCCATTTTGATTCCATATTGTAACACAATAAAATGTGGAAAAGTCCAAGGGTGGTGAATACTTTTGAGAACCACTTCATATGCAGGTTACGACGCAGGTGTATATGCAACACTTTCAGCTATGTTAATATATGTATACAGTCACCATGTACTTGTGATACTTAAGTGGGTTATGCTTAAAATAACTTTGAAATATACAAAAGAAACTGTAAATGTCTAATAAATGAATGTACACAGAGTGTGAGTTGAGGTGCAGTCATAAATACAAGCAATCAAACGGCATCTAATGTTAAAAAAGTTACTGTAGCAGGGGGAGATCTGTGCTGACTCTGCTGGTGTGTTCACAGTACTGCAGGAAGAGGGCGGCAGTCGTCCAACAACTGCCTGTGAGTCATGGCAATGACACGGGGAGGTGGGAAAGTGGGTGTGTGGACTTTCCCCCTCTCTGAATGGCTGAGAGGCGAGTCTTGGGAGATTGCTAGCCCTATAAAAAAATGCTCTGCTGTTTCCTCAGGTCTGCCCTTTTAAATGCGCCAAGAGTGCGAAAGCGCTGGTCCATGACAGAGAACCAGTCGGAGAGAACGGAACGGAGGTTCAGAGCGAGACAGTGAGGGCGGGGAACCCTTGGGCAGACCCCTTAAAAGTATAGCTGAGCAGGCTAGTTAGCCGGCAGTGTAGGACAGTGATCCGGGTCACACGGGCAGCGGCGACCGGGATATTGCTGCAGAGTGCAGTACCTTTTCTTTATAGTTTTGCTACTGTTTTATTTTCCCTGTTTCTTTGTGCCTTCTATTTTGAATTATTGTTTCGAAGCACCTGCAAGGGCGCCGGTATTGTGTACCCTCGCTTGGTATGCCCGTGGTTCTGTTTACCATCGTTGGTAAATCAGACCACTGACCCACAGTGCCATCTGCGGGCTAAAAAGAAATAGGGCACCCTTAAAAATAAAACTAGGCACCTGTGTGGTGTTTTCAAGTGCACCTGTCTGTCTCCTGGTCAGTGAATTACCCACAACCCTTCCACAGTTACATTTTGCCAAACACCTTTTGAAATGTAAATAGTGAATTTTAATTGACTGAGTGAGTACTTTGCTGACTTTTGATTAATATTACAAAATACATTAGAGGGAGATCAAGCTGAACAAAAATATTTATTTGATTTGCAGAGTTAAACATAACTGTTCCATTAACAATGACTTATTCTGCTTTGACCGTCTCGCGGGATACTATAATTTGGGACAAGACCCCCGCCCTCCTCCTAAGGAGCGCATTTATTTTATTTTTAATGTTTCATTTAAGTTAATGTCTTGCTGATTAAGCACCAAAAAGCCTTTCATAATTCCCTGCCACTTCTACATTTAGCTCCTGGTGTGTAAACTTTAAATTCCTCACTCTATTCTCCTTGGTTACTGTCATTTTGACAAACTCAGAACCGTACTTACCTTTTCTTTTGAGCGTCCTTATATCTGTGTGTGTGTGTCATTTACCACAGTGAATGAGGCCTAGGGTACCTTGTCACTGATCTAACTGTACCCAGGCAGTGCTGATTGTGAGTTTTAACCCTAGAGTAAGTAGGCATTTGCAGCCCCGGCACAGCAGTGATTGTTGTGCTTGTCCCTATTTCTTCAACAAAACATTGGAGACTGCAGTTTCCAAACCCAGCACTCATTTAAAAAATAACCACTTAGTATCTGGTTTATTAACCTTGTTAAAAGCCTGGACGTTGTACTGGAAAGACTGGCTGTTACGGCTTATTAAAATGGTTTCTCTTGGTGCTGCCTGAATCATCAGCTGCTTTGATGCTGCAGCAGTGATCACTACCAACTAGTTACCAGGAATGTTGGTTTGGAAATTATTGCACTGCAGTGGTTTAAGTCATTTCTGTAGTATTGATATACCAATGCGTATAACTCAATTAAACCACAGGGTTCAGTCCTGAAATAATAAAACATTAAACATTATACACACAAACACAACACGATCACAAGTCCAGAGTGTGTTCTCTCTGTAAAGGTGGTGATTTACAGGTTTATAGGTGCACAATGGTGAATTGTAGTCCGGGTTTAATTGTTGGCTGTTTAACTACAGCTCCCTGAGTTTAGCCTTCTATAATGACAAACGTAACAGTTTAATAGAGAAACAAAACACACAAAACCTCACAGTTTCTTTATAAAACAGTACTCCTTCACTGGTCCTTTCGTAACCATAACAAAGGACCAGATTGCTTTGCCTCATCCCCTGATATACCCTCAGTCACACCCCCTTCGGTAGCAAGTGCAATCACTTATCCTCCAATCCATGACTCACACTACCGCATTAAGACGATGACTTCTGGTATTGTGACTCCGCCCCCTTTCTGGATGGCCGACTTCCAACTGACCCTGGAGTGAACTGCCAAACCATCCATTCCAGGGCACAATGTTTCTGTTATACAGCACCCTCACTGGTCGGGAGGGAGATTGTTGTATAGGTTTCATTCGCTCTCTGTCACACCCCTCCACTTTCAAACTCGCCCACATACATTTCAACACTATGGAATCTTCCCCATATCTCTGAAACCTGTTGAGTTCCCTGTCACTATCAGATCCCAGGCAGCTAGGGTACAGAGAGTCACTGCACAAAACACAGAGCACTTCTGTACATTAAGACATTGTCCTAACTGAATGTGTGTGTGTGTGTGTGTGTGTGTGTGTGTGTATATATATATATATATATATATATATATATATATATATATATATATATATATATTATTATTCAAACCTCACATCTTAAACTTTCCCAAATAGAAATATTTTTCACTTAGGAGCAGACAGTATAGCATGGGCTTTACCCAGCTCACCTCAGGCATGAGCAGTTGTTGTAACAGGTTGTAGAATGTGTGTTCTCTCTGTAAAATGGCTTGTTTTTCAATTGCTTACACTGGATTAAAGACTGCTTGTTTGCCCAAGGCAAAAACAAAAACGAATGTTTAAACAGACGTTTTGAATATCAAAATGTAATTGTTATCCAATATCTCATTATGAGCATCCCCGTAAGAAAGCTTATATGAGTTTGTCAACTTGGTGACGCTGCCCCTACTACGACTACTACTACTACTTTAAAACATTTAAGATGGCAACTTCATATTTTCAGTGTTGTGGAATTTCTGTGGGCAAAATATGACCTAATATACCTGCCATAGGTCATGTGCCTTTTGAAGTTGCACTTCATAAAAACAGGAAACTTTGAGTTATTGTCTAGATGTTTGATGCATAGCTGTATTCTTGTATTTCTTAGTTAAGTTACATTACCAGTTTGGTCCAGTAAAAATTAACCCTTTAACTGCTGTATTGTTTCAAACTATGGTGATACTGCTCACATGCTTTGTCATAGGATGTGTATAGTTTATACACAGTTGTGTTCTAAGATTCTCTCCATTACAGGTGGTGTCCCGTGAACATTAACAGTTTCAGTGCCACATTGTTTTTAACCTCTGGATATGGCAATGATGCAATCTTTTTTTCGCATTTCCATTTTACATCTTCCCAAACCATTGTCTGATATGACACCCCTTAGATCAGTGGTTCTCAACCCTGGTCCTGGGGGAACACTGCCCTGCTGGTTTTTGTTCCAACCAAGCACTCAATTACATAATTTAACCCTTAATTGAACTAATAATTTGCAGAATATGACCTTTTTAAATAGAGTAGCTTATAAAAAGTTTAATAATTTATGTTCATTATTCTATTTTATACCTAAAGTGAAATCTCCATCTGTTTAAAATAATTAAAAAGCTCAGATTCAGCAAATTATTAGTTCAATTAAGGGTTCATTTGTGTAATTGAGTGCTTGGTTGGAACAAAAACCAACAGGGCAGTGTTCCCTTAGGACCAGGGTTAAGAACCACTGCCTTAGATGAAGCTACCATGGGTGCTTTGTTTTTGTTCTCATTTCTAGTTTTGGTCATTTTTGTAATCCTGACACTAAATACTGTAAAATGGATTTATTTTACAATCACAAGCGATATAACTGTAATACTCGTTATGTTGCTGCTACTGTATATTCTTAGAATCATTTATCTGTGTTTAGTTGGTGAATAGCAGGAAGTTGTTAACTATGTCGTAATGCTAACTTTCTGAATGGACTGGGAGGGGCGTCAGCTGAAACCCATAGATTGCATTTATGAAGTAAAATAAATATTAATGAATCTCTAATTGTAAACATAACTATATCTGGAAATGGAATTATGTGAATGGTAATTGTTTAGACCTTATAGAGGAATAAAAAGAGTATTACTTGTTGACAACATTAAACAGTACAGTTTATATTTGCAATAAGATAATTTTGGGCTTCATTATGCATTTATACTATAGTATAGCTGTTTACAAGGCAATTACTGAATTACGTAAGTTGCATTATATTTGCGTTTACATGTCATCTTTGTTGGTACTATGCTATCAGTGGGACCCTTTTGTGTAGTATATCTAAACTGTACCATTTTGTGTTATCAAAGAAAAAAACAGGATTTGGAACCCCAAATGAGACATGGCAGAGATTATACTTTTCATATGTTTCAAAATAATACACAGCTTATTACTTAAATAAGACTGTTGTCATTTTATATACTGCAACTACAGTATATGATATATGGAACAACTTTGAAAAGACTAGCAAATATATTTAAACAGTGGCAACATTGTAAGAGATGCTATTAAGCTGTAAATTCTTATTAGACTTGTCTGTACTGGACACAGTAAATTCTAGACATTAACTGTGGATTGCTTCATAAGCTATTTATTTGAAAAATGTGGGTTTATGTAGTATTGTATTTATATTTTTCCAGTATTTTTCATTGTTCTTCTTAAATCCTTCCTGAACTTACATGCATAGCTGGTATATATGCCAACAAAGTCACTCATACATGTTTTTTTTTTTTTTTTTTGTTTTTCCTTCATGTTTTACTACTAGCTTGATTAGCTACAGTATATATTTAACAAGCTCAGGTGTGTCTTACTAAACCCATAGTAAAAACAGGAATAGATCAACCTGCTCTGCAATTGGAGTCTTATTTCCATCGCTAGTTTGTGTATCCTCAGTACAAAGTATTAATAAATAATCTTGTCTTAAAATGTTTAATCTTGAATGTATTAGCATTTGCTGTGATGGGAATAGCAATACTGCCCAAATTTAAAATTTCTGCCTGGATACCATGATATTAGTACATTTGTGAGTGGTATTCACTTACAGCACTGGCTGCGTTATTTGAATGGCTTAATTAGGTAAATGGAAACATTTCCGTGGGTATTCTTCTTGAAGATACTTTTAGGAAGCAATGCATTTTTCTTATTTTTGATAAAATGGGTGCTGCCAGATGTAAGTGCTGTGTACAGTACGTGGGAGTAACTCAAAGGCTTGTTTAACATTATCCAAAGGTATGAGAGCAAATTGGAAAAAAAATCAGAGTACTGGGTTCTTTTACAGATAAGCTCTGCTGATTATAGCACATTTTTTAAAAGTGAATTGAAAGGTGTTTTGGTTGTTTTTATTTACCTGGAAATCCCTCTTGTTCCCAGTTGTTCCTGAGAATGTATTATTTGATGGTTAGAACAATATCTTTCTTTCTTAAACTTTTTAATATTCAGTTGTTTTCAGAATTTCTCCAAGGCAGTAGAGCAGGCCAAGTATACTGGTACAATTGTACATGGAAGTTTAATTTACGCAGTGATAGGAACATGTCTGTATGTCCTACTTTTTGAGCTGTATCTTAGGCAGAACCTTTCATACAATTGGGATAAAACTCAGTATGGCTATTCCTTCGAATCCTCACTTTGTAACACTTTTAATGGGCTCTGATCTCTCTGGCTATTGAAAGCTATAGCATGTGACTGTCTGTCCCACAGCACAGATAATGGGTGATTGTTTTATTCCATATTGTACGTCATCATGGTGATTTATTTTAAGGTTATCTTGGGAACCGGACACTTTTATGTTATAATGAGCTATTATGTGTCAGTCCCAGCAAGTTGCAACATTTAGTTAATAAAAAAAAAATGTTATTATCTCATGAAGGCATTTAGGGCCTCATGCACTGAACGGCAGTAAGTGACCTGAAATATTGCGTGGCAAGGGAAGCCCTAATGCGTGCAAAAAGGAAAGCACTACCACTGTATTCACTAATCTAATAATATACACTGATAAGGCGAGCTAAATTATTCATTTGCAAGCTGTCACTGCGCAGTGTATTCTGCATGCAGAATTCTGCAAGAGGTTTTTACACACAGTTTATTATAGTAGCTTATAATAAGTGCAGTCATCATAACCTGCTTTGTACGATGTACATGGGAAAAACAAATAGCCTACGGAATGCTGTACGAGTTATGAAATGGAACGCTGTTTGTATTTTTGTTTTTTTTTAAAAAGAACTGATTCTTTTTTAGTTTTTCGGCTTTTGAATATATTCCAGGGAAAACAAACAAGGAATCATTTAGTTTTTCCTTGTTTGTTTTGAGTAACTAAAAATGAACAATCAACCAGTAGACTTTACATTATTCAAAAAACTATTTGTTTATTTTCTGAGCAGACGCCCCTTATCCAAAGCGACAACTGTAGTTGTTGCTAAATATTACAAAATATTTACAAAATATAGTAAATTATATAGCGATTAAGAGCATATTCAAATAAAATCATAAAATACAGATCAATTTCAAATAAGAGCAACTTTAAGGCATATAAAGGCAATTATGTTCTTGTCTTTATCTAGGTATCACCTCCTCCTTGATGCGACCCTCTCGCTCTCCTGTACACTGATACATTCACACTCTTTGTTAAAACCAGGAGGTTCATCTCAACCCCTCCAAACAGTAGAGATTAAATTCATACTGTTACATGAAGTAATACTTTCTTCTTGATTATTTGCAAATCCAAATTGAATTTAAAACAACAGTATCATGACATGTATCCCGAAACTGTGTTTCGAAGTGTCAGTTGTCTGCTTTTGGCAGGCAACATTTTTTTTTTAATTAACGTTACATGCAAAATAATTAAGTAACTAAATCCAGTCGGCTTACAGCATGGGAAATCTTGTTCTATAGGATAATGTCAACTTTCTTAAACTTATATTAGAGCGATTGCTAAAGTAAGATTGGATGGACTTGCAGGTAGGATGTTTCTATGGTCCCTGCTTCTGCGATACAGTATCACCAGTGGTCTGCCCTATTTACTGAATGTTGTGAAAGTGTACACTGCCTGGTTTTCAAACGTAGTATTTTTAACACAAAAAATGTTAATACTCTTTAGTGAATAAAGGCTTGCATATTAAATACCTCCCTCGCGGAGTGTCCATCATTAATATATTCAAATGACTAGACACAGTACTTTTTTCATGCATTGTTTACCACACTGCTTTGTGAATACAGCAGCTGTACAAAGCACACCTAAAGAGGCTTACTGCGTGGTAAACACGTTACAGCTGTGGAGTGCATGAGGCCCTTAGTCTATTTTATTGTAGCTGCTAATAGCAATGAACCAAATTAAAATAACATTTGCTCTTGCCTACTTTTAGACACTGGGAAGCAATCGGAAGGTGGGATGATGCTATCCAGTTAACCCCAGAGGATGCTACTCTGTATGAGATGAAATCACAGGTACAGTAATAGAACACCTATGGGTAAGCTGTGCATTCATGTTATAGGAAGGGTATTTATCAGTTTTCTATGCAGCATAAAGGTTGCCACTTGGTAAAAACAAATGTGTTCTTTTATAATGCTTATTATGTCATCACCCTATGAACAGTCAGTGAAATTAGTACAATCTTTATAATATAAAGTTATTTCTCATATTCGCTTGTGTGTCCTTATCTTTTGCTTAGCTGTAGGGGAGTGAATATACCATTCAAGACTTAAAATATTGCTTCAGGAATCTGTACTTTTAAAATTGAGTATTGAATTGAAACAATATTTATGATCTATCCTTGGTACAAAAAAAAATACTCTTTCAACACACACATAAACACATATATCTACTGGCTTACTAGACATTCTTTAAATAAGCAAACTGCTTGTATGGGTCTAGGTTGATACCAGTTAGATATTGACACTCATACCAGCATGGTTTAAAAAGGTGATAATTAAGAATTAGTTTAGACTACTGACAGTGGGATATTTAAATATACACATTACCTTTTGTTGGTTACCACTTCTGATCCAGTTTTAATATACACACAACATAATTTAGCTATCTTTATTGGGGGTTTATAAACAATTTTTTCCCTTCTGAAAATCATGTTAATGGGAAGTAATTGTAAATTATTTATTCACAACAAGCAGTATTCAGATTGTAGTGAACACATTGCAAGTTATATGCTATATTTTGTGTAGATTTTCAGTAGCATTTGCACCTTTTTTAATGCACCTGCCATAGATTATATATTAGCACGCCGTGATCTGAACACTAACTTGGAATTGCAGTCTGGAGCGCTTTTTGGGTTGCTATGACCAGTGTGTCCAAGTAAGATGACCTGGACAAATTCAGGTAGGTCCAAGAGGCCTTAGCTACAGATGAGGACCAAAGGTTTCTAATTTTTATAAAAATAACAGGGTCTAATGGCACAAATTATTGGAGGCTTAGTGGTTAAGCTACTTCCTCTGTGATAACACTCTTCCGAACAGCTACACCCCAGTAACCCAGATAGTGTACTTTCTGCTTGATATACCTCTATTTAATAGACACTATGAAGTATTAGCACTTTAGATTAAACTCCTGTCAGGACAGGCACTGTTTTAGTCCAGTACACAAAATGTTCCATACTATATGGCAGAACAATAAACATTAGTCTGCTGGACTAAGATATTTTTCTATGATATGATCACATGTTTAAAGTTATGGATGAAGTACTGGCATTATGGCAATACAATCTATAATCTATATTTTTAAATCATTTGATAGCTGACAACTTGCACCTTGATAGAAAATAACCATATTATGACCTTATTTCTGTATAATTGTATTGTAAACTTGCAGACAAGACACTGGCTTAACATCGGTTCTATGGGAAAATTAGTTGAGATGTCCTGCATGGATAACTTCATGGAACCAATGTCAAACCAGGCTGTCTTGTCAAATTTTAAGTACAGTGCTACAGAAAGAGCTGTAGGCAAGCATTAAAGACCTGTTACTGACTTTGAAAAAACAATATTACTATAAAACACTAACATTTTATATCAACTGATAGGTGACAATATTCCATTCACAGAAAACAACCACTTAAACCCAGAAAGAACAGACCATTATGTTTTAATTTTTAATTCAGTTCAAAATGTTTGGTTGTACCACAAAAGAGCATGACAGATACACAATGAAAGTATTAGAAAGGGCACAGTGGCATTTACATATCTTATTATAGAGAGAAATGTACTTCAAAAGAAAACTGGCATTTTCATTGCTCATATATGATATATATATAGTTCCACAGTTGATTCAATGGATAGTTTAAGTGGATTAGTTTTAGAAGGTGTTTAACTTCCTTATGACAAACACACATTTTGTATGGCCAGTTGATGTAGTGTTGTTCTGCATGCAATGACTGATTGACACTTTTGGTTACACCCTTGCTAAGGCCTGGAAAGGTATTAAAACTGTAAGCTTAAAGGTGAAGAATCTCACCTTAACCAAATTGGGTCCAGTACCGTTTTCACTGGTCTGCTGGCTATGAAAGATTGCAGCATTGAGGTTACACTACTACTGTGTAACACTACACTTTGCATTTATTATCTACCTAGGGGCTGAAATAATCTTTTTTGGTTAGGGTTCTTACTTGAACAAAAAAAATGTCAACAACTTATGTGGCTTAAAGAATAACCCTGGCTGCAGTGCTAAGAGGGAGAGGCTAAGCCACAGACCACTATAAGTAGTCTCGCAGAAGCCAATTTGAGAGGCTGTGGTGTGATGGGTTGAAATTCAGGACATTTACCGCTTTTAATATCTTTGGTCAGCATAAAGGACCAGCTTTAACATTCTTAGAGGAGGGCTTTCATTAATGTGTCTCATAAACATCCTTTGGTCAAGCATATTAGAAGACGCTAGTCAGGAAATGTTGAGTATTGTTACTAAAATGAACTACTTCAGGACACAAAACAAATTCTGTCTTAGATATTTATCACAAAAAAACAGGAAATTTTCTATTGTGGTTGAACTGGGGTGAAAGGATCCACAGACATCTGTATGTAAAGATAGTATCTTGAATTATTTTGAAATACATACACAGTAGATCTCTGAATAACAGTTCAAGCTTGCCATCTGTTGTCTTTTGTTAGGAGTTTGTGTTTAACAAATCATAAAATGCATGAAATTAAATCGTGATCAAGTTGTAACCCTGTCTTCTATTCCTTCACCGCATTTTTAGGTAAATATACAGTATTCCCTCCCTGTTTATTGCCCCTTTTGGTGTAATTAGTAAACACATGGTTTTACTATATGTGCATTAAAGTTAATACAGTACAAACACACTTATTGCAGGTCAGGTATATAGAGTTTTGTGTTGTAAGAAGTGTCAGGGGAAAAGAAGTGGTAGTAGTCAACCATGTAAAGTGGTAAGAGCATGAAAGGAAGTCAGAGGAAGATCCTGGGGTGAGGTAACAAAAATGAGTACTGTACAATATATCACCCAGGCAACTCAATCAAGAGCACCTCAGTGCTTTACTTTTATTTGCATTTAACATTAAGCCATTTCGATAGTGTCTTCTTGAATATGTATAAAACATGAGGCAGTTCACAGACTCAAGTCACTTTTGTTCTTCCTTTGCTCGCTGTAACACTCACTGGCCAATGCCGTTGATGCTTTCCATTAATGTACAGAACTTGAATGCTTTAAGCCACTGCCATGAATAAAGGGATTCCATTATTAAGAGTGTATAATTTGGAGAAACCTTAAAAGGGTAGGAATAAAGCTATTACCCAACCCTGGTAAGACATTTTTGTGCAGGAGGCATGCCAGACGCTCTTTTGTTAACATTACAGGAGATAAATGAAACATTAATAGGAGTAACTGTCATTTGGATTAAATGATTGTAAGCAAATCGTTGTCAGCTGTAACTTGAAACCCATCTGAGCCGATCCTCTTTATCATACATTACCCAGTGTACATTTGGGTAAATGTCAGTACAAAAAGTGTGGAACAAGAGGCCCAAACGTTTTAATTAAACCTAAACAGAAAAAAAAGGGTTGGACAGGTTAGAGCAAACCAACATATTTATTTTGCCATTGCCTCATCAGAATTATAATCAGTGCTCTGAAAAGCTGTGTGTGGCTGTTGATGTCTGTTTGTGTTACCTCAGGCTTGCTGTTCCATCCATCCTTCTAGGTGCTGACACTCCTGCAGGAAGTATTCCCAGCAGTCCAGGCTGCAGAGATGGCAGTGCGACTGAACCCCCGCTGGTGGGAGGCTTGGCAGACATTGGGAAGGGCACAGCTTAACCTTGGAGAGGTTGCATTGGTAAGCACGAGTCCAGAAACTGATCCAAACCTGCACTTCCGGGCCTGGAGGCATACTGAGAGACAATGTGTCAGTTATCTTGCAAAGCTTTGTAAACATCTGCCCACAGACATTTCTAGGGCTCCTATTCCTGAAGAGACTTGCAGTCTGAATTTTATATTTACATAGTGTCCCGCCTTAAAGGTTTATAGTATAAAACATAGTGCTAAAGACCTCTGCTTACTTATTCAGAATATGTAGGTTTTTTTTTTAAATACAGTGTTATAATTAAAGTTTTAAACTGCTGGTTCCTGGTTCCTAAAAGACTGTTTGAGTGAATCTGTGCTACAACACTGAAACGACTATTTACAAAGCAGCAGCAAGGTTTTAAAAAGAACAAAAGGCACAAGGTCAATTATAATAATGTTCAAGGTAGTGCATTTAAGATCTACCTAGGGGCTGAAATAATCTTTTTGGTTAGGGTTCTTACTTGAACAAAAAAAATGTCAACAACTTATGTGGCTTAAAGAATAACCCTGGCTGCAGTGCTAAGAGGGAGAGGCTAAGCTGCAGACCACTATAAGTAGTCTCGCAGAAGCCAATTTGAGAGGCTGTGGTGTGATGGGTTGAAATTCAGGACATTTACCGCTTTTAATATTTTTGGATCAGCGTGTCTCTTTGGTCAGCATAAAGGACCAGCTTTAACATTCTTAGAGGAGGGCTTTCATTAATGTGTCTCATAAACATCCTTTGGTCAAGCATATTAGAAGACGCTAGTCAGGAAATGTTGAGTATTGTTACTAAAATGAACTACTTCAGGACACAAAACAAATTCTGTCTTAGATATTTATCACAAAAAAACAGGAAATTTTCTATTGTGGTTGAACTGGGGTGAAAGGATCCACAGACATCTGTATGTAAAGATAGTATCTTGAATTATTTTGAAATACATACACAGTAGATCTCTGAATAACAGTTCAAGCTTGCCATCTGTTGTCTTTTGTTAGGAGCGTGTTTAACAAATCATAAAGTGCCTGAAATTAAATCATGATCAAGTTGTTACCCTGTCTTCTATTCCTTCACCGCATTTTTAGGTAAATATACAGTACTCCCTCCCTGTTTATTCCCCCTTTTGGTGTAATTAGTAAACACATGGTTTTACTATATGTTCATTAAAGTTAATACAATACAAATACACTTATTGCAGGTCAGGCATATAGAGTTTTGTGTTGACTGCCTTTTATTACACTTTCTTCCAGACTAGTCATCTGTGACAGTGGAATTGGAGGAAGGAAATTACAGTGAAATTATTTTATGGGGTACACACTCTAAGTGTTTACTGCTGTGCAGCTTTTGTATCAGATTTTTTTTTTCAAATGGGAGAACAAACTGGTAATGCTATATATTAAAGAGATTCTTGCCATCTACATATATTTCATACCTTTTTTCTCCTTTATTCACTATTGCTGTTTCTCCTTAGACCATTAATACTGTACTGTAATGCTTATTAACAATAAAAAGCTAAATTTTTTAAGTGAGGTGATTTGAAAAAATTCCCTATGATACAAATGTTCTATTTACTGTTCAAACCACCCTGTTTCAGAAGTAGAACTAGTTAAAAGATTACTTTTTTTTTTTTTGTTGGAACAGGATATTGAATTTGGCCCATTTTCTTTTTAATTGAAGAAAACTTACATTGGTGTTGTCTGCCTTGAATGGAACTTTCTTGTGTCTAGATTACAGCCAGTTCCCATTAGGAGGGTCACAATGTCCTCCTCTTTGACTAGTCATACCCCTGTGGTAAACATAAGTACACATTGGTGGCTTGGCATTGCTCTTTATAATTCCATCCATCTGGGGACATTGTAAACCATGAGAGCAAAGCTTGAGTAGAACGGTTGTTTCTTACATTGACAGTTCTGAGCTACATTTTTGACATAAAAAGGGAAAAAAAAAAAAAAAAAAAAAAAAAAACAGTATTTAGTGGATATTTACTTGTTAAGTTTCTGTATCACTAGCCAATACAGGTGCTAAGAATGTTTCTAGACAACCCAGAAACAACTTTGGTTTAGAGACAGTTTAACACAAATAGAAAGCTACTGGTATGGTGTTTTTGCCACTGTAGCTCTAGCACAGTAAGAGTGAATGACCGAATCTGTTTGAGAAATACAAACCAAAAAATAACAACCCACTATAGTTAAAGCAACATAGAAAGTACAGTGGATGTTTAATTACAGGGATAGAATGAGTAGATTGTTTAAGTTGTTAAAATGTCTGAAGTTATTTATCAAAATCTGTGAACATAATTTGTTATGATTTATTCAAACATGGATCCCTCAGATACTCTAGTAAGAGAAGGAGAGATTGATGTCAAATCATTTATGACTTTTGTTTATTTTTTTTTTATCATAGTATCCATTTGTAAAAACAGCTTTCATTATCTCATGTGCCAAAATAGGTAGCAGGTGTTTGAAAACGAAGGGACGGACCTGTATTTTAGTGAATAGTCATTAAATATATGTTATTTATTTGGTATAAATATGATTTGCAGGGAGTAAATCAAAGAAACATATTAATAGGACCTCCTGCAACTTCATGTGGAAAAGAAAATGTAATTCATTATTGCAGGAAGCTATATTACAGTAAGTAAAAACACTGCACACAGTACTAGTTATAATTTCTAAAATCTGTTTTTCTATGGGCAGCTATATGTTGGTATCTCATTACTTTCTCTTTTTTAACATGGTAATTTACCACAATAAATCAGTCTTGACATCAATATTGACATCTGTACTTATTTTTTCTTTCTTTCCTGCTTAAGTGAATTTATGTGGGATGCTGCAGATAAGCTTATTATGAAACTTAAGTGTTGTGTGATTATTAATAGTCTTTTTCTTTTGATATTGATACTTGTTATCCTGAACATTAACTTTTTTTTTGCCACTTTAGCTATAACACAGTAAGACTGAACAACCAAGTCTGTTTGCAAAGTAGAAACAAAAGTTTTTGAATAGTTCTATCTAGGATGAATAAGCATACTAGATAGAACTTCTACAGTACTGTAGCATACAAACAAGCTTCTGTAAATAAGTATAATTACATTAAAAACTTCTGCATGTCACACAGTTCTACTCAGTTTCATTGCTTCATAAAAAAAAAAAAAAACTTTCTCATGAAACATCTAATTTACTGTAAAGCAGCTTCCAGATATTTGACTTGACTCCAGGGGGGTTTGGATCTGTTATTATTGGATGAGGGTTCCGGTGTCCGCTGCATCCCTTTCACTTGTTTTGCAGCTTCATCGGAAGAGAATCAACAACCTTTTTAACTCAAAAACTTCCAGGTGTGGCTATTAATTTCATATGATGCATTTTTCTAAGATTTAGGCTATGAACATGAATGCCTATTGTATATTTTCACTTTCATTATGAGCGCTTTATTTTGAAAATGTAGAAAAATAACACAAACTACAAAACAGTAGGCAAACCTATAAAGATACATCACTTGTGAGCCAACGTCTACCACCATGCAAATGCAGTTATTGTAACATACACGTTTTGTATTATTATTATTATCGATAACTAAAAGGCAACAACAACGTATGCGTATAATCAATACAATTTTTTTTTTTTTTTTAAAACACTCAGGACAAGTAATTACTCATAACCTCCTTGACAACGTACGCCTACCTCAAGAATAACTAAGCATGGAATGTATGTATTTTAAATTGCCCTAACTTGCAGTACAAGTAAGTAATAAGGCACGACAGGGTGTGTGATGTACTCTAATATCACCATGCTCCAGGTGCATTGCAAGTGCGTTGAGTGGCTTCAGCCGCCCAGGACGTGGTGTTATTAAAGTATGTCACACACACTGAAGTGCCTTATTGCTGTTATAAAATGGGTTAACTAAATTAGAGAAAAAGTAAAAACGTTTTTCAATTAACAAAAAAAGTTATCTTTATTAAATATTTTTCTGCCTAAACCAGAGCTAAGAAAAAATAGTTCCATGTAACTTTCTAAAAAAACAAAAAACAAAAAAGGAGTTAATTACAAAAAAAGCCATTTATAGATGTTAAATTGAACATTGCCATTGAAAGTGCAGTTTTTTTCTTTATTTGATTCGTTATACTAATTGTAATTCTTGGTCTGTTCATTAAGTTTTAAAGTAAAATATTACTGGCCATTTTCATCATGACACAGCACAAATGAGACTGCCTTTAAATCACACAGACTTTTCCTCACAAGACCTACACCAGTATTAGGTGACAGTGCTTTTTTTTTTTTGTAATCATCATTAGTTATCCGGGATAGTGACAGGAGGAATCCATACCATATTTGTGCTACCTTTTCACAATGGCGAGAAAGACGTTATTTGCATTATGGGATACCTGGTTACTTATCAGACTGTCTTTGCAGTCTATGGCTGGACAATGTGGAGAACTATTAGGCCTGTGTTAAAAAGCAATTTAAAACAATGCAGGGCACAGCAGAAGAGATGATACCATCATACCTGGATGAATATATGTGGACAGAAAGGTACGGCAGGAATTGTCAAGATGTGTTTATAAATATTCTGCGTGGCAAAAAAACATCCATTTAACCATCAAAGGCTGTTTTAAGAGCGACCCAAATCTTTTGTAAAAAGCTGAAAGTTTAAGTTTTTTTTTTTTTTTAAGTATTTATTTTCAGAATGGGATAGGGAAACGCTGTAGTTCACGGAGAGATCAGAATGTCGAGTTTTGAATTGATTTGAAATGCTGACCCATAGTGATATGCTGGAGTATCAACACCCCCATGTGACCTGTTTTGAACAATAAGGATAGACTATTTAAAATACCCATTTTACAAGATAGTTCAACACACTCATTCATATTTTCCATTACCAAAAAAAAAAACACTGCTAACTTACCCAACCCCAACAGAAACAATGGGTAGCTGTTCTTCTGAGGCAGATTCTGATAACTTACTCGTTTAGCTTTGAGAATATTGTGTAAGGCTTGTGTATTAATTGCTGATGCACAATAAGTGGGTTCAAAAGCTTTTATTTGGAGAGCACACAGTATTAGGTCTACAGAGCAAGATGGATAGTGCAGCTGTTTAGTCTTGCTTTCAGTCTCACGTTTCTCTCATTCTCACTTCCTGTATCCCCTACATAAAGGCCAACCCCCAATCTATATACGGGAACCTTAACAGTCCAAATCCAAGCATTACGTACATTAATTCAAATATGTATTTTAAAGCTTTAGACACATATTTAAAACATAGTGTATCTGATATAAATTACTTATTTACTTTCTTACAATTGTTTAAAAACATCTACTGTCGATTTCTGGTTGCATCTATTTACTATTTTTAAAAGATTCAATGCCGGCACATTTATTCAGCAGGAATGATTGTGTTTTTCTATAAGAACTTTCAAGAAAAGAGAGGTTTGAGCATAGCAATGACAATGATGTCATCGTACTGACTTTTTAAAACCGTGGGTTCTGTTGAGTCTTATTGGCTGACTCCCATTAAAAATAGCGTTGTCAATGAATTCCCTGGTTCCCAGTGTCTGTAAAAATAAATAAATGTCTGATGGTTGTAAGGATAATTTTTATTAAATAAATGTCAATACAAAATTAAAATTAAATGATGCTTTACCCATGTATGATGCAGTCATGTTGTCCAATAACCTCTTTCTTGCATTTTATTATTTTTCACTTTTTATATTTTCATGTTTACATATCTTTTAAATTACAATTCTGTGGTGTACTACATCCCCAATTCATGAATCATCAATTTTTTGGCTAAAAACATAAATAAACAATAACACGTATTACCCAATGAACAACACCTTATGTTGCTGTTGTACAGGACAGTTTGATAGCCCAGTCAGGAGTTTTACCAACATTAAAAGACTTATGATTCTGGCACTCAGTTCTTTGTTGTGCTGCCTTTAGGCAGTTGTCTTGCATACATGTTAATAGTATAATAATTTTGAAGACAACTACATATTTTTGTGTTTTTGAAATCAAGATCATTAAAACCTTATTCACACTACATAATACTATTAGAACACCCCATCGCTTCTGTTGTTTTGATTTGTTGTGCATATGAAATCAATCACAATCACTGTAATTGAAAATCTTGGAAAATTGTCAAAAAAGTATTTTTAATGACTTTGTAGCAGGGAGAGATCTGTGCTGACTCTGCTGGCGTGTTCACAGTACTGCAGGAAGAGGGCGGCAGTCTTCCAACAACCGCCTGTGAGTCATGGCAGTGACACGGGGAGGTGGGAAGGTAGGTGTGTGGACTTTCCCCCTCTCTGAATGGCTGAGAGGCGAGTCTTGGAAGATTGCTAGCCCTATAAAAAAATGCTCTGCTGTTTCCTCAGGTCTGCCCACTTAGACGCAACGAGAGTGTGGAAGCTCTGATCCAGGACCGGGAATCAGGCGAAACAAGAGTTTCACAGTGAGACAGAGAGAGAGCGGGGAACCCTTGGGCAGACCCCGGCGTATTGTAAAAGAGCAGGCTAGTTAGCCTACAGAGTAGGACGGTGATCCGGGTCATGCGGGTAGCGGCGACCGGGATAACGCTGCCGAGTGCAGCACCTTTTATTTGTAGTTTTAGTACTGTTTTATTTTCCATTGTTCTTTTCGCCTTCTGTTTTCATTATTATTTCGTTGAGCACCTGCGAGTGCACTTGCTGTTCGTGTACCAGCTGTGGTATTTCCGTGGTGCTGTCTATCATCGTTGATAGGCAGCCCACGGTCAACAGTGCCCTCTGCCGGAAAAAGCAAGAACTGTTCTCAAATAAAACTGGGCACCTGGGTGGTGTTTTCAATTACACCTGTCTGTCTCCTAGTCAGTGAATTACCCACACCCCTTCCACACGTGGTGTTAGAGGTGGGATTCACTGGCACTGCCCCAAGCAGTGCATGTTCAGAAGGAGCAGACTAGCATGGATGCTACCCAGTCTGCGCAATGATGGAGATCCTGCGCCAGACGATCACCGCGGCAGTGCAGAGGGCGGCTAGACCCGCAGCTCCAGACCACTCCATATAGAGACCCACCAAAATGACGGCCGAGGATCAACCAGACGCCTACTTGGAGGTGTTCGAGGCTATGGCGATCTTGGCCGGGTGGCCCCAAACCCAGTGGGCTAGCTATGTGTTGCCCCAACTCACCGGGGAGGCTCAAGCAGCTGCGAGGACGCTGTCCCCGGAGCACATGCTGGATTACCCCCGGCTGAAGGCAGCCATCCTAAATCTTGTGGGGGCCACACCGGAGGGCTACCGGAAGAAATTCCGGGAGGAGCAGTTTGCAGAAGGGGAGCACCCACGAGCCATCGCCCACTGTTTGAAGGATTACACCATGGGTTGGTTGAATCCGGATTTGAACACCAAAGCCAGGGTGGTGGAGATGATCGTGGTGGAGCGCTTCCTGGAGTGTCTAGCCTCGGGACCTCGGCTGTGGGTCCAGCGGCAGGCGCCAGACACGCTGGACCGGGCGGTTGAACTTGCCGAGCAGTACCAGGCAGCGAAGCCAATGCCTGTGAAACTGCCCGGGAGGAGGGTGGCTACTGGATCGTCCCCTCAACTGGCCCCGGAAAGGGTGAAGGGACTGGGGGGAAGGGGTAGTCCAGGATCTGGTCGGGGGTGTCGGCGGGAGCTCCCGGCCCGTGAACTGGGGCAGGGTGGGGATACCCATGGGCTGCTGCAGTGTCGGACCGGGGTCTCGCGCGGACGCCTTATCGGCTCGCCTCTTTTATGGCTCCAGTGTTTCCCCCTTTTGCCAAAACTTCGGGGAGAGAAACCAGCCCACCGAGGTGTTGGACGTGCAGGGAGGTGGGTCACCTCGCCTGGGACTGCCCTGTGATGGAGTGTGACCTCAGCCGACCAGGTAGGCGCGTTCAATTACCTCAGTCACTTCAGCACAAGGGTTTTGTTATTCCTGTGACAGTGGATGGTACAAAAACCCAGGCTCTCCTGAACTCAGGGTGTGGTCAGTCTCTAGTACAGGAGAGCCTAATCTCACCGGGGCATAAACAAATATTGGGACGGGTGCATATTAAATGTATTCATGGGGATGTCTGCTTCTATCCCAAGGTCAATGTATATATGAGTATTGGCCAGCAGGTGACGCAGGTGCAGGTAGGATTATGTTCTCAATTGCCGGTACCAGTAGTTCTGGGACGGGACTGTGAGCAGTTTAAAGATTGGTTGGCTGCCCTGACAGCCCCGTCTTCTTTATTGGCTAAGAAAGAGGAAGTAATTGGAGAGATTTTCCCCTTTTGCGATCCAGAATGGTTTTGCCATAGATTTAAACCCCGTAAAACTAAACGGGAGCGCCGGATTGCTAAGAACGAGGGCTGGCAATGGAGGGAGTCGGAGAAGTTTCAGGTGGGGGCGGTTGGTGAAGAGTCCGGGGGGGAGGTCGCGGAGCCAGCGCAGGGGTCTGGCTCGGCTGCCTCTGCTCGGGATCGACCTGACCCCGAGTTGGAAGCCATGGGAGCTGATTTCTTAGCTCGCTCCCGTGACTTCCGACTCGAGCAAGGGCGTGACGACGTGCTGGGCAGGCTCTTTGACCAAGCAGCGTTGGTTAATGGTCGGGTGGTCGAGCCCAGACGCGCCGCCACGTACCCCCACCTTGAAATTGATCGAGACCTGCTGTACCGTGTTGATAAATTACCCCAGACTGGTGAAGTGCGTCATCAGTTGCTCATTCCTCAGCCCTTTAAGGAGGATTTGTTGCAGCTGGCTCACGCTATTCCCCTGTCTGGTCATTTGGGAAGGGATAAAACTAAAGCAAGGCTTGTGTCACGGTTCTTCTGGCTGGGGCTGGATGGCGATGTCAAACGGTTTTGTGAGCGTTGTGGGGAATGTCAAAAGGCCAGCCCTAGAGCCGTTCCACGAGCCCCACTGGTGCCTTTGCCCCTAGTGGAAGCTCCGTTTGAGCGTATTGGGATGGACATAGTTGGGCCATTAGAGAGGAGTGCGGCAGGATACACCCACCTACTTGTCATTCTGGATTACGCTACGCGTTATCCAGAGGCAATTCCCCTCCGATCTATGTCCGCTAAGTCTGTTGCCAACGAGCTTGTAAAGGTTTTCTCCCGGGTGGGGATTCCCAAGGAGATACTAACCGATCAAGGCACCAATTTTATGTCCCGGCTAATCCGCGGAACATGTAAGCTTTTGGGAATTAAGACCATTAGGACCTCGGTGTTTCATCCTCAGACAGACGGTTTGGTGGAACGCTTTAATAAGACCCTTAAGAACATGTTGCGCAGGTTTATTCGTAGTGATGTGCGTTACTGGGACCAGCTGATTCCCCCCCTTCTCTTTGCGATCAGAGAGGTTCCCCAGGCTTCCACGGGGTTTTCACCATTCGAGCTGCTGTATGGGCGGAGACCCCGGGGCGTGCTCGATCTGGTCAGAGAGATGTGGGAGGAGCAGCAGGACAATTCGACCAATACCGTCCGGTATGTGTTGGACCTGCGCAAACGTCTTGAGTCTGTGGGGAAATGGGCGCATGACAATTTGCAGCAGGCACAGCACAGACAGGAGACACAGTATAACCGAGGAGCCCGGTTGCGCACATTTCAGCCGGGGGATAAGGTACTTCTATTATTACCCAGTTCTGAGTCGAAACTCTTGGCTAAGTGGCAAGGACCCTTTGAGGTTACACGCCAGGTTGGGAAGGTGGACTATGAGATCTGCCAGCCGGAGCGATGGACAGAGAAACACATTTACCATATCAATCTCTTAAAGCCTTGGTTACAACCAGAGGCGTTGTTAGTGGCGCATGCAGATGATGTCACGGACCTGGGACCTGATCTTTCTGTGTTGGCAAGAAAAGGATCGGTACAGATTGCTGAGAATCTGACACCAACGCAGAAATGTCAGGCTCGCGGTCTGGTGGCGGAGTTTCCTGACGTGTTCTCTTCCGTCCCGGGGCAGACTCGAGTAGCCCATCATCACATTGATATTGAGCCGGGGGCGCTAGTTCGCCAGAGGCCGTACCGTATACCTGAGCGTAAAAGACAGGTAATAAAAGCGGAAATTGACGAAATGCTGAGACTGGGAGTAATAGAAGAGTCCCAAAGTGACTGGAACAGTCCGATTGTTTTAGTCGATAAGCCAGACGGGTCAACTCGATTTTGCATTGATTTCAGACGAATCAATGAGAAATCGAAATTTGACGCTTATCCGATGCCCCGGGTAGATGAGTTGCTGGAGCGTCTAGGCACAGCTCATTTTATGACGACACTGGATTTAACGAAGGGGTACTGGCAGATACCCCTGACTCCGGAATCTAGAGAGAGGACGGCGTTTTCGACTCCCTTCGGGTTGTACCAATTTAGGACCATGCCCTTTGGGTTGCACGGAGCACCCGCCACTTTCCAGCGGATGATGGATCGCATCTTGCGGCCCCATCAGCAGTACGCCGCTGCTTACATAGATGACGTGGTTATCCACAGTGAGGATTGGCCGAGTCATCTGTGTAAGGTGGCGGCGGTGCTGCAATCCTTGCGGGAGGCGGGGCTCACTGCTAACCCAAAGAAGTGTGCCATTGGGAAGAGTGAGTCGGAGTATTTGGGGTATCGGGTAGGGGGCGGCCAGATCAGACCGCTAGTTGCTAAGGTGAAAGCCTTGGCTGACTGGCCGGTTCCTACAACCAAAACCCAGGTGCGCTCTTTCTTGGGACTAGCGGGCTATTATAGAAAGTTCATCCCGAGCTTCGCTACGCTCGCTGCTCCCTTGACAGACCTCACCCGGAAGGCTGCTCCAAATACGGTTCAGTGGACGGAGTCGTGCCAGAGGGCCTTTCTCACCTTGAAGCGGAGGCTGTGTAGTAAGCCAGTGCTATGCAGCCCAGATTTTGGTAAGAGGTTCACCCTACAGACGGATGCGTCAGAGACAGGTCTCGGGGCAGTGTTGTCGCAGGAGGTTCGGGGAAGCGAGCACCCAGTCCTGTATATCAGCAGGAAGCTCCTTCCCCGCAAGAAAAATTATAGCACCATCGAGAAGGAGTGTCTCACAGTAAAATGGGCAGTCGAGGCACTCCGGTACTACCTCCTGGGGCAACACTTCACCCTGGTTACAGATCATGCCCCTTTAGCATGGCTTCACCGGATGAAAGATAGCAACGCCAGAATCACACGGTGGTACTTGGCCTTACAGCCCTATGCCTTGAGGGTAGTCCACCGAGCAGGAAAGTTGCATCAAAACGCAGACTTTTTCTCTCGGGAAGGCATGGGGGTGTAGGAGTTTCGAATGAACCGGTGGTGTCATTCTGAGGGGAAGGATATGTAGCAGGGAGAGATCTGTGCTGACTCTGGTGGCGTGTTCACAGTACTGCAGGAAGAGGGCGGCAGTCTTCCAACAACCGCCTGTGAGTCATGGCAGTGACACGGGGAGGTGGGAAGGTAGGTGTGTGGACTTTCCCCCTCTCTGAATGGCTGAGAGGCGAGTCTTGGAAGATTGCTAGCCCTATAAAAAAAGATCCCGGCGTATTGTAAAAGAGCAGGCTAGTTAGCCTACAGAGTAGGACGGTGATCCGGGTCGTACAGGTAGCGGCGACCGGGATAACGCTGCCGAGTGCAGCACCTTTTATTTGTAGTTTTATTACTGTTTTATTTTCCATTGTTCTTTTCGCCTTCTGTTTTCATTATTATTTCTTTGAGCACCTGCGAGTGCACTTGCTGTTCGCGTACCAGCTGTGGTATTTCCGTGGTGCTGTCTGTCATCGTTGATAGGCAGCCCACGGTCAACAGTGCCCTCTGCCGGAAAAAGCAAGAACTGTTCTCAAATACAACTGGGCACCTGGGTGGTGTTTTCAATTACACCTGTCTGTCTCCTAGTCAGTGAATTACCCACACCCCTTCCGCAGACTTTAATAGGCCACACATGCAATTAATTTAAAATAGTAAAAGAAAGGGAACACATAACCACAAGTGGCAAAATGCATGAGACTTTTTAGAAGTTGTTTAAGGTGCCTAATTAAAGCACAAAGTGGTCTAACATTTTCACATGAGAGCTTATTGTTTCTATATCACTGATTATTGACCCAGAGGTTTTCATACAGGTAAGTATATAAAGGATGTAAATGACACATTTGCAGGTGTTCTAATACATTTGCATACTACTACACCACTATAAAGTTGCAGTGTAAAAAAGACCCAGTTATTATTGTTGATCCATTCAACAGATTATTGATTCAGGCATGCAAGCTGAACATTTGTGTTTCCTATTTTCTAAACTTAAACTGTTGCAAATGTACAGGAAGATTTAGGTTCAGCAACACAGAATGTTAGAGACTTCCTAGGTGATGTTTAATGTAGATTGATGTGATTCTGGTAACAACAGGCTCACTAAGGAATAATTAGTTGAACCAGCTAATAATGCAGAGCCTAATAAAATAAAATCGTTCTGGTGTTTGTTATTGTACATATTACATTATACACAATTGCAATTCACACTAATGGGTACAATTCCACTTTCTGAAAAGCCAGGATAGAGTGGGGATGAAAACTGAAGATGATCCTCTAGGGTAGGATTGAGGCAGATTGGTAGAGCAGTGTGTAGTTTAAACTAGAGCTGCCTGGACTGTAACTGCTTCAGTTTCATGTGCTGTCAATCCAGTACTAAAATTAACACAAATCCATGGAAGAGGGAAATGGAAGTGTGGTACCAAAATCCATCTCTTTTTCTCTCTCTTTGCCCACAGGCAGTAAAGAGTTTCCAGACAGCCATCCACATCTGCCCAGCAGAGTGCCACCTGTGGGAGGAGGACCTGTCTTGGGCCCTGAAGCTCAGAGAGCGGCAGAGAGCTGCTGAAGAGGCAGCCAGGCTAGAGGAAGAAGCTGAACAGCAGCTGCTTGCTGCTCCCGAGCTCATCCCTGACTACGACTTTGAAAGTGATGAGGTTGTGGCAGCCTGCGTTGCCATAGCAGAGAGGCAAAAACAAGCTGAAAAAAACAAGAAAACTACCGTCATCATGACTGCATCCAGCTCTGTAGAGACTGTCGGTGAGAATAAAGACAGCAAGACAACACCTGCTGACCAACAGTTTATCAAAGCACGAATGCTGGACCATTAATCACCAGGTCACGGAGGACTTGCTAACCAGGACTACAGTATATTGTTGTCTCTTCATTTAAGCAAAGAGTTCAATAGATCCACAACAAGGTCATTCTAGAATCAGAAAGCTCTCTGTTTTATCTGTGTGATAGTTATCTATTTAGGGTCAGAGACAGATTTAGCTAAAGCAATTTGCAATGTTTTTTTGTGAAACATAAATACAACTTTTAATGTTACAAAACTAGTAACTATCACTGTAGACACACTTTTTAGTTCTTTGGAGTAGTTTTAGTAGTTTTTTTTTTTTTTTTTTTTTCTCTCACCACAAATTTTTACAAATTGCATTTTGATGTAAAGATCTTGATATAAACCCAAGCCAAAATGTTTTGTCTGGGTTAATCAGCAACAGTTATCCAATTTCCCCCTTCAATGTATTCCTGAAAACCATCCTTTGCTAGATTGTTTATATTATGATGTAGTTGGTCGTAACGGAATAATGATTGTAACTAGTATCACTGGTTTAGCCATTGAAATCTATTTAAGCCCACCCCTGAATAATTGATTATATATGGAAAAGGATGATACTCCAGAAACATTCACAGTTCCAGAATTATTTAGATGAGGGAGGACAGATGACAGAATGATAACAAGACCCCAAAATATAGTGTAGTAAAAAATAACCATGTTTGCAGCAGCTCATTTTTAATACTTGGAAGGGTTGCGTTGAATCTGAAGTGACGGATGATTAAAAGAAATACCTTGACTGATGAGGAATCCACTATCAAGCTCAACAAATGTAGTTCTTGTAGCATTGAGAAGCCAGAACTTGCCCCAGGTCAAAGGTCAACCTCACAGTAATCCATCATTCCAATATGAAGATTTAAGCACAAGGGAAATAATGGCATGCAATAGCGATTCATTTATAGACAGGAATAAGGGTGTTGGATGTGTCTTGCAGATTGTGTGTTGATACATTCAGTGAAAAAGGCTCTGGGAACATCAGCAGATGTAAATATAAACTTTACATAGTTGCATGGTTGATAGGGTAGCATCCTGGGTTCCAATGTGTGAGAGGTTTGTGTTACAGTTATTTATTTATTTTTGTTTGGCTAGGGTTCACTGATTAACATCAGGGCTGAAGTCATTGAAATATTTACATTTAATAGGACTATTTAGAGAGTGAAACATGGGGAGTTATCAATTCCTAAGATGAATGACATTTTTAAATATTTCAGAGCATTCTGTACATATGGTTAACGGAAGGATATTCTGCAAGGAATATTCAGTTTGCTTGTAGATTGTTTGTGCATGTTTCTAGATCACTTCTCTCCCGCAGGAATCAACAACCTACTATTGTCTGGCACCCATTCCTCACCACTCACAGCAGCCTTCATTAGTGTGGCAGGCTGGTGAGTGGATAGAGGCCCAGAGACACTCTGAAGTTCAAAATAATAACTTATTATAAATAAACACAAAAATTAAAGTGTGCAAGGGCAAAATAAAAAAAATCTTCAAACACAAATAAAGACAACAAAACAAAACTTACAAAAAATAAGGTTTCCAGGCTGAGCATTGCCTTCACTGGAATCAAACTTTCAAAAATACAAACAACAAAACACCAACCTGCTTCCTCAACTCCCTCCTCCCAAATGAGAAGCTGAGGCCTCCTTTTATGTCAGGTGGCTGGGCACTGATTGATCGTTAATTAACCTAATCAACCCCAGCCACCTGACCATAATAAACCCAGGCAGGTAGGGGAAATTAACCCCATCCCTGCCAATTTAAAAAGGGCAGAGCTTTGCTCTGCCACACACCTCCCCCCATGTACAACGTACACCGGCCGCAATCGGCCAACTCCCCCCCTCCCCCCACAAGTCCAATTATGTCCCTTGGGTGGGCTGTTATGGTGGGTGGTAGTGGGTGGGATTGATTTCAGAGCCCCCAAGCCTTCTTTGGTTGAGGGGGGCCCGGATCTCCAAGGTAGTACGGCGATGGCGGCCCATCTCCCTCTGGTGGCGGAGGCGGCGACAGCGGCCCAGCTCCCTCTGGTGGCAGAGGCGGCGATGGACCCTCGGCAACCCTAGAAAACAAAAAGGAGACACCAGCAGTCCCAAGCGATGCGGAGCAGCATCCTTGGGCGGTACAAGGCAGGTATCCTTGGGCCATAGCTCCTCCCCTCTGGGCTCTGAGAGCGGCAGCTCCTCCTCCCTCTCTGGCTCTGGGAGCAGCGGCAGCTCCTCCTCCCTCTCTGGCTCTGGAAGCGGCGGCAGCTCCCTCTCTGGCTCTGGGGAAGGCGGCTCACCCCTCTCTGGCTCTGGGGAAGGCGGCTCACCCCTCTTTATTGGAGTCACCGGGGCATCTTCCCATGTCTACCGCCAGATAATTAACCATCAGAAGGGCAACCTCTGGGAAGGATGTTGATAACTATGGGGGGAGATCGTGGACAAGGTCTGCCTCAGGGTGCATCAACCAGTCCCAGATCTGGGATGGTGGTGAAGGCGATGGTGCTGGAGGTAGTGGGGTGACCCCTGATGCCCGGGGTGAACACTACACCTTTTCCTGGGCTTGGTTGTAGGGGCATCCTGCCCAGTTGTGGCAGTCCTCCTCACACCGGCCACACCAGTTTGCCGGTGGCACATCTG